>NC_142009.1:201364603-201619603 GCF_049901735.1 Notechis scutatus
TAGTTATTCAAAATCATTCTAGTACTGGTATGAACCTTGTAAATCTTTCACGTTTCTTTTCAATATCTATCAATCTTTGAGAACAATTGAAATGTTTCCCTCCCTCCTTCATTATTACTTAACTGTTAATAAGCATACCATTGGATAGTCATACAGTTTTATCTTATAAATTATTTACTATTAATAAGCAAAATAATTATTCAAATTCATTCTAATAACTGGTATAAATTTCCTTATAAATCTTTCACATTTCTTTTCAATATTTTATCAATCTTTAGAAACAATTGCAATGTTTCCCTCTCTTCTTTATTATTGCATTAATTATAAATAAACATACCATTACATAACAATACAGTTTTATCTCATAGATTATTTACTTATTTCATTTCTAACTCATTACAGTATTCCACTGTCACAACACTATCTTTTGTACCTTTGCAGAATCCTCACTTTTAACTAAATTTAACCATTGTCTCTGTGTTTTCTAGCTGAGCAAATACCTTTAATCCTAGTATGTTTCCCCTTTTTCTTTATTTCCTGTTTTTGTCCCTCATAAGTTCTTTCCCTCTCTATCTTTCCCCCCTTTTTCTCATCCCTTTTTTTATACCCTTCTCTCTCTAATTTTCCCTTCTGTAGTTTTCTTTTCTACTTCTCCTTGCTGTTATACTTCTTTTTCAGACTATTTTTCTTTTTGGCTGTTCCCCTCTGATCTCAAACGTTTAACTCCTTTCCCCCTTTTCCCCCTTATTAACACACTTTGCATTATTTGATCATTGAAAATGGCTTCTTCTTTGTCCCGCCCTTCTTCTTGCTCTTGAAGCTTTTCCTTTTGCTTTTCATAGTTCAGGATCTCCATTTCAAGAATTTCAAATACGAATCCAAAGGATCTTCCTCCCCTTTCTGCATCTTCTTTCTGTTTTTTAAGACTCATCTTCAATTCCTCCAGGAGTGATGGCATTTTAAACACTTTTGAACAAACACCCAATTGACTTTAAGTAAAAACAGAAAAAGAAAGAAAAAACCAATGCCAAAAACTTTTTTTTAAATCACCAAATGATCCCAGACTGTTCCTTCTTGTTTCTTTCCTTTACTTTTCCTTTGCGTGGGTTACTGTATCTTTTAATAAGATTTCAGTTACAATGTATCCTCGGGAGTCTTTTCAAAGTTTCACTGTTAATCCTCTTTATTTTTCCAGGTGGCACTCCATTTTTCCATTATTCCAAGTCCCACCCTTTTGCCTCTACTCTTCTCCTTTTTAGGGCTTTAAAATGACCAAGAAAAAATCTTTATTGTCCTTTTGACACTTAGATTTCAGCTTAAGGTTGCCTATTGGTGTCAAAATAGATTAATATAAATTTCTTTCCATACCATTTGTAATTGCCAATATAAAGGTAAAAAATGGGTTTTTAACCTCCTTTTCTCTCTCCTTCGCCGCTTAAAGATCTTTGTTCAGAAGTATCCCTCTAGGTACTTTTAGATTCAGGGTACCTTGCTTAGATGTTCTCTGTTGTTTAGCCCGGTCTGTCCTGCTTTCCTCTTTGTCTTCCTTCTGCACAATTTTATCCAGTCGGGTTCTTCTTTGAGGTGGCCATTTCTGACCACCGCTGCAGCTGCCTTTGGGGAAGGGAGTTTAGATCAGCCAAGGAGGAGAGATGCGGCTCCCTTCCACTTGACTAGCAATCTTCCCCCTCTTCACCACCTCTATTGGGTGGCTTCAGCCCCGAATCCAAAGGATCGGGACGCTAAAGCGGTGAGCACAGATCGAAACTGTGCACGATCTTGGATTTCGGTCTGTCGCTGAAGAGACCCAAATGGGAAGTCTGGCTGCAGACCAAATCTTATCCCAATGAAATAATCTGAAATATAATTAAGTAGGTAGCGTCATTCAGAGAAGCACAGGCAGAGGCAAGAATTGTAGTTCAATAAAAAGCAGATAGCATTCCAGGGAAGGATCCAGAGGTGGTATTCAGCAGGTTCTGACCAGTTCTGGAGAACCAGTAGCTGAAATTTTGAGTATTTCAGAGAACCGGCAAATACCACCTCTGACTGGCCCCGCCCCCATCTATTCTCTGCCTCCTGAGTCCCAGCTGATTGGCTGGGTCTTCTTTTGTTGCCCTGCACAGGAGAACGGAGCTGGAAAGCAGGATAGTGGGGTGGGGAGGGAATGGGGATTTTGCAGTCATTTCCCCCCTGGAGTGGGGTGGGAATGGAGATTTTAAAGTCTCCTTCCCCTGCCATGCCCACCAAGCCATGCCCACCAAGCCAAGCCATGCCCACCAAGCCACACCCACAGAACTGGTAGTAAAAAATTTTTGAATCCCACCATTGGAAAGATCCTGGTGATCTTAAAAGAAGTTGAGAAAGAGATCTATCTGGTCAAGATCCCTGGAGGATTGCAAGCCTCTCCACTCCCGTTATCCAAAATAAATGGGAGAAAGTGGTCGGAGCTTATGACACCGCCAGTGATCTGACAACCACGCCAGGTGCTGTAGAAACCTGAAAGCCAATAATAAAAATATTGTTTGGCTGCCAGTAGCTGGCCCCTGAGCAATCTTTGAAAGAGTCTCAACACCCATTGATCCTGGCTGGGCCAGATGGGCTGGTGAAAATATCACTCAGAGTTATTGCTGATCTGGGCTCAATGTTGTGCCAAGGCCCAGTGGGAACTTCAGTTGCCGCATGGGGACACTTTTTGTATCACAGCTTCCTTCCTGGTTCCCTGCTATCTGCCTCAGTGGCGCAGCTGGTAAAATACAGGGTTAGATGTATTATTTAAGCAACATAATGTGCTTCTATATTTTCTGCATTTTAAGGGATTTGTTTATACATTTTTATACAGTCCCCCCCCTCAAAATCCTCTCAGTGACATGCAAATACATGCATGAAACAATAGCCTAAAATGTAGACAGACATAAAAACAAGTAAGTAATAAATGAACGCAAACAAAACATCCAAGGTGCAGGATCGATTGAAATAATCACCCCCATGGAAATCATTTCAAACCGGTGAGGTACAACCAATGTCAATAATTCGTACTCTCATATTCTCAGGATTTTCAGGTACTGTTTCTACATTGTTCTTGGGGGTGGAAGGAAGGATCTTCTGCTGAACCATATGGATTTTTGAATTATGTATATGGAAGGATTTGGGTATATTCCCCAAAAATGTTTTAGATTATGCAGGTAGTCCTTGACTTGCAACCACACTAGAGCCCAACATTTCTGCTGCTGAGTGAGACATTTGTTGAGCAAGTTTTGCCCCATTTTACCATCTTTCTTGACACTGTTGTTAAGTGAATTGTTGCAGTTGTTAAGTTAGTAATACGGTTGTTACGTGAATCTGGTTTCCCCATTGACTTTGTTTGTCAGAAGGTCGCAAAAGGGGAATCACGTAAACCTGGACTCTGCAATCATCATAAATGTGAGTTGATTGCCAAGTCACAAATTTTGATTACGTGACCATGGGATGCTGCAATGGTTGTAAGCAGGGGTGGGATTCTACCAGTTCGCACCTATTCTCTAGAACCGGTAGTTAACATTCTAAGCAGTTCGGAGAACTGGTTGTTAGAAGAAATTACTGGTCTAAACCTGTAAGGAAGGCAGGGAGGAAACATTCTGGTGTTGCTTACAGAAACTGCCTCTCCGTTAACCCTTATTACATTCTTGGCAGGACTAGACTTCCTGTCTCAGGAACTTCTCTGGAGTTTTTTCCCCCTCCTTTGCTGGTACTTTGCTTGTGTGGAGTTAACATTCAAAGTTACAATGGCACTGAAAAAAGTGACTTATGACTATTTTTCACACTTACGACTGTTGCAGCATCCCCACAGTCCTGAGAGGCCAGGCGAGGAGATGCGTGCCTCGATGTGAGTGATATTGAGTTGGCCATACCCAGCCAATAACATGACCACCAAGCCACACCCACCATCTAAGCCATGCCCACAGAACTGGTTGTTAAAAAATTTGAATCCCACCCTGGTCGTAAGTATGAAAAAAAAGGCCATAAATCACTTTTGTCAGTGCTGTTGTAACTTCGGTCTCTAAATGAACTGTTGTAAGTTGAGGACTACCTGTACACAAATGTTTTGGAAAGTGAGACCAATTAAACAGACCACACAGACAAAGGACAGACTTTAATGGAAAACAGAAAAAGTAGGCATAGGACTGCTATCCTTTTCAAAGTCTTGAAAGGCACCTACTCTGCATTACAATTCTACAGTAAGCCTATCTTCTTACTCTACTGTTGTCTTCATCACTGTGATGACCCCGGGTGTGGCACAAAGACAATACAGTCAGATAATCATTAGGAGTCCCTTTATTAGCTCCAACTTTTCCCCCTATGTCCTGGTTACCTTCTGGCTGGAGAAAAACTCTCAGGAGCAGCCTTTGGCTGCAGAGAATCAAGTCCAAAATGTGGTCAACAAAAACTGTAACTATAAGTCCAATCAACTGTAACTATAAGTCCAATCAAGGACTTATATATAAATGAGGTAATTAGTCCGACAGGGCAGGAGCAAGTATTCCAGATGTGAAGGCATGGCAATAACTCAACACGGTTGGGAAGACGCCAGGAACACAGATAAGCAAAGTCAACACAAGATAAACTCACCTTTGCTCCCAGCCACTGCCGCACTCAGCATGCGTTTCTTTTAAACTCTCTTCCCAGCTGTGGTTAATGAAGGGAATCAGGACCCTTTCCTCCCCCGTAAGCCATGCAACCCACGTTGGTCTCTTCTCTGTTCCTCCCTGCATGCCCTAGGATGAAGAGGGGGTGGGCCTGGGTCTTCCTCTGAACTCCCTCTCCCTTGTTCTACCTCTTTCCTGCTCTGCTGGACTTTGCCCTTCCCCAGTTTCCTCCACAGCCAATGGAGCCACACTCCTTCTCCCTGTCAGCTGTTCATCTTCCTCCTCGGATTCAGACTCTGACAGGGGCATGACAACCTCTAACAGTTTAGCATAGATTGGAGAATTTAGAGATTTGGGTCATTATCATGATAACTCTCAATGTTCTAAGCTAGAAACCTCTCTCCAATATATGAGAATGTATCGACACAGTCGACCCTCTGTTTAATGCGCTGTACATTCATTTGCAGGCTAAGCAATAAGAGAAAGAAGACAGATAGTTAGAAGAAAGCTCCTTCCAGATGGCAGGACAGCAAAGTAGAGAGCACAAAAGGAATGGTAATTATGGGCTGGGGGTGGGGAAATCGTTCAGAAAGATGGAAGAATGTTTGATTTTGCATAAGCACAGATGTACCATAATGAGCAGGGCTATTATGGAACTTATGACTGAAAACAAAAAAAAGCTTTGTTTCCATCGAGAATCACCAGAAGATAGAAATAAAGCCTGGGCACATTTGCTAGGCATTTAACAGAACCCTTCATGCTGCAGAAAATTCACCTGAGGACACAGCTGGAGAACATACAGATGATTTGCAAATGCCATTAATGAGATCTGTTGTGTTTCTAGATGGATGAATCAACCGAAGAACAAAATAGAAAGGGCAGTTTGGGAAAAGGGCACTAATGGAGTCTTTGCTCACCATTCCAGAAGATTTAAGATAGATACCTTAAGATAGAAGTTATGTAAAACAATGAATTCCTTTGTTGTTTATTTTGGTTATTATCACTCCGGTTATTATGTATGACAATAGAAAGACTCAGTTCATGGTCATGCACTGAAACTCAAAGATACTGGCGTAGGATAAAAAAATGGTTAGAGGAAATAATGACGGAGCAAATTGAATTAAAACCAGAATTCTTCCTATTAGGGATATTTAATAGACAACTTTCTAAAAAAGCTAAATATATAATATTGCACATTCTTACTGCAGCCAGATTAGCCTTCGCACAGTGTTGGAAACAAGCTGACATTCCAACAGAGGAAATGATCATTCAGAAAATAACAGCCTGTGCAGAGATGGATAAATTAACCCTAGCACTTAAGGATAAAGAATCATCAGAATATTATAAAAGCTGGCAATGTTGGTATGATTGGATAGAACAAAAATACAAAATATATTAGTAAATATTGTTAAATCGTAATAGAGGTAGTAATTACACATTCACAAGAAGACTTATTTGTAAATATGACACCAATAATGATAACAAATAAGGAACCACAGACTGTTGATAATGGAATTGTTCATTTTTATTCATTTTCTTTTTCTTTTCCTTTTCCTTTTTTTCTTTATGTTGTATATGTGTTTGTTTGTTATTTTAGCTGTATAATCAATAAAGTTTGCTTTTTTTTTATAAAAAAAGAAAGACCCAGTTCAGCCCCAAATATTTGCCAGATAACCTATCAGAGAGAGAGAAAAGCAGCACCCCCGCCCTGAAGAAATTAGATAGTAAAAGTGGCCATGGGCCCTTTTGTCTAAACAAGTATCAATAAGGCAAATAGTAGAATTTATATAATGGATAAATTCTATCCTTCTCAATAATTTGATAGGCTTCAGAAGATTGGTACCACCCAATAATTGACAGCATTCTATTGTTATGCTGATAAACTCATAGCTATTCCAGATCCAAGAAATAATAAGGCATAGGAAATAGGGTCTGGATCATAAATATTTTTTCCTTTGGAAAAAAAACTTTAAAAATTATTATTTTTTGTTGCGTTCGTTTCTTATTGGCAGAGACATATTTCTCATTGGATTAATCTCACTGTAGATCAAAGGAAGCTTGTTTTCCTGTCGTTGGTTCAAAAAGATTTCAGATGGGACATCTAAATTGATTATTCCAAAGGTCACGTATATCGTTTATGACTTTTGCCTGCATCTTGTAATTTCGGATAGAGATAAATTCCAGAGTTTTATCGGACCTGTAGATCAGGGCTATCAAACTTGCAGCCCATAGGCCGGATGCATCACGCTCTAGCCATGCCCATGCCCAACTTGGCAAAGTTGAAAAAGTCACAATATGTCATGTGACACCGTTGTGATGCTTTGAGTTTGATACCCCTGCTGTTGATGAGCCATGCCATTTAAAGGGGGGACATTTCAGAGGAAGCAGAACCATCAGAATTGGAAAAGTTGAGTAAGAAATGCTAAGTAAACTACCAACAAATCATCTGAAGAAAATCAACCTTCAGAGTTTTAAAAACTATTTCAGTATATAGGCCGTTCTCGACTTACGATGATTTGTTTAGCAAAGGAAGGGACTTCTGAACCATGGTTGAAGTTTCAGCAACTCCATGGTCACATAAACAAAATCCGGGTGCTTAGCAGCCCACCTGCACTTATGACCACAGGGACATGGCATCTCCTTCCATCGATGCCCTTTTGGTTCCCAGCTGTCCTTGCATTTCACAACCCTAGGTGACCCCTTGCTGCTGATGAGCTGTATGGAGCTGCCTTTATGTAGTGAAAAAGAAAAAAAAGAAGCAGCCAGCAGCTTAAAGGTGTTGTGTCAAAACACCCCTTTGTGCTAACTAGGAGCTCTTTGCAAAGCTTGAGTGTTATGTATTGTATATATATATATACTGTATATAATTGTGTTAAGCCCTGCTAAAGTGAAACTAACCTTTAAATCAGAGGTGTAATTCAGCAGTTTCTGACCAGTTCTAGAGAACTGGTAGCGGAACTTTTAAGTAGTTCAGAGAACCAGCAAATATCACCTCTGACTGGAAATTTTACAGTATCCTTCCCCTGCAATGCCCACCAAGGCACGCCCACAGAACCAGTAGTAAAAAATTTTTGAATCCCACCACTGCTTCAGATGACCCTAACTGTTAGCTCCAACTGTTTTGGAGGGAAACTTAGAACATTGATATTTTGGCAGGCTTTTTCAAGTATTATGATTAGTTAAGGCCCTGTGAGCCCAGAGTGTAAAATTACAGGCATTTGCCTGCTGTTCCTCAGTTCCAGTTTTGAGTCAATAAATGCTGTTGTAGCTATGTTGGTCTACTTCTTGCCTACTGAAGCCCACTACACAATACTGAGGTTGGCGTTGTGCTTTCAGTCCTCCCCCTCCACACAAAGACAGCCTATAGAGCCCCTATACAGGAGCAAATCACAATGGGGCATTTTGGTGCGCACTGGTTCCTTTAAGTGGCTTTGTGCTTTTTTTTTTCACTGCAGGTGGAGGAAATTAAAAGCAGTTCCTTATATTATTGAGGCTTGGCAGGGACCAAGCCCAGAATGGCTTAGATTGGTGTGGGTCCTTGTCTAACAATAGGTAAATTTTTGCTTAACAATGGCAATGGGAATTATTAGGATTGTAGTCACAAAGTGATGCAGTCACGTGACATCTGGCTTTATGACTACATTACTAAGAAACAAAGCAAGGGACATTATCTCCCATTTGGACTTCTAACTTTATAATAATAATACTTTATTTGCGGTCACAGACCAAAACGCAAGTACAACAAAAGAAGGACATGGGGAAATTAGTCATGAACAATTGGTCACCAAAAACTTGACTAAGGGGAATTACAGCTTTCTCCTCTGATGGTTACAGCTCTTAAAAAAATTTGGAAACTTGAGAAGTGATGTATGAGGAGCCATCCCCTAGACAATATAAGAACAAAATACTAACATTGGGTCTAGAAGGGTCTCTTTCAAGGAGAGACAGTAACTTAGATCTGCCTGCGTTATACATACGGCAATATAAAAGGACATGCTCCACAGTTTCAACCTCAGCTCCGTCACAGGGGCAAAGCCACTCATTAATCGGGAGCCTCTTAAATCGCCGATCCAGTAGTGCTGAGAGCAAGACATTTAAGCGAGCTAGGGAGAAAGCTCTTCTATACTTGGGAATGGTTAGAGTGTAGAAATAGGAAGCCATCCTCAGTCCATAATTATTAAATTGGCTGAAGATCAGAGGGGAGCAAGTTTTGTTAGCTCTGCCTTGTAGATATTGCAAGTCAATGTCCACAAGCTGTTGGACTACCCTAAATTGGGCGTCCTTAAGGCCATAATCTCCCAGGGCATCCCCCGTAAAACCTAGCAGGTGTAATTTCTTCATCAGCTCCCTCTCCCAACAAGAAATATGAGAGTCAGCAAACCCCAGGGAGAGGTAGCTACCAGGAACTGCCAGAAAGAGCACCCGAAACTACCATTTAAAGGTGTTAATCCACGCCATACATTCGACTGATCGAGTGCCCAGTTCCAAGTACATTGGAGCAAAACCAACACAAGGAGGAAGACCCAGAAGTTTTCTAAGAAAGACAGCCTGGGTTCTTTCAATACAATCCTTGAAGCCGAGTATCCATATGGGAATTCCGTAAAGAGTTTGAGCCAAAGTTTTGGCTTTGTAAATACGCAGAGCAGAAGGAATAAACTGGCCTCCTTGAGTATAAAAAAATATTAAAATCTGCTGGTGACTACAGGAGGCCGAATTCAGCACCTGGGTTCGATGTCTAGTCCAAGCACCGGTGTTCTGAAATTGAATACCTAAATATTTAAAATGGAAAACCTGCTTAACAGCATTAACATTGATAGCCCAGTTATACAATTTCCGGGCTCTAGAGAACACCAATACTTTGGATTTGTCATAATTAATGGACAAGTGGTTCTCAGCACAGTAGGACCCGAATGCAGAAAGTAATCTTTTCAGACCTGGCCTTGACAATGAAAGGAGGGCCGCATCGTCAGCATAAAGGAGAAGCGGGATCTTCGTAGTTGACAGCTTGGGGGCGTGGGACTCAATACATCGAATGTGAAAGGCCAAGTCAGATAAGAATAAATTAAACAAAAGAGGAGCCAGAACACAACCCTGCCTTACTCTGTTCTTAATCGGGATAGGATTTGAAAGTTCTCCCTACAAACCACACCTGACCTGACTAGAGGTCTGGTTGTACAAGGATCTAATTAGGAACAGAAGACGTCTATTGATAGAACTTTTGAGCAGTTTTGACCAAAACAGTCCCCTAGGGTCTGAGTCAAATGCTGACTTTAGGTCGATAAAAGCAGTAAAAAGTTTGCCACCTGGTATGGTAGTATATTTATTGACCAGGTGCGCAAAGACAAAGCAGTGGTCCAGTGTGACACAGCCCGCTTTAAACCCAATCTGTTCAGCACCAATAATATTAGACTCCTCAACCCAAGTGAGGAGTCTACGTTGGAGATATTTAGCATACAGTTTTCCAATGATGGAGAACAGGTTTATGGGGTGATAGTCGGCTGGGTTGTTCCTATTTCCTCGTTTAAAAACTGGAACAATAATTGCTAAGCTCCAGGAGGTAGGGATCCTGCCAGAGTTATTGATATGCGTAAAGAGTCTTGCTAAGAGAGGAATCCACCATTAGATTTTAGCAAATCAGAGGGTATAGCATCAGGGCCAGGGGCTTTGCCTGACTTGAGTACGGAGATAAACTCGGTAATCTCAGCATGAGTCACGGGTTGCCAGTCAGGAACTACAGGAGGCAGCTGTGGCCCAAGCATGGTTGAACTTGGAAAATTGCCAAGAAATGGTTTTCCCAATCTCTGTTGGAAATACAGCAGAGGGGGAGTTCTTGATGACCCGGCAAGGAGCTGGCAACAATTTGCCAAAATAATCGAGTGTTCTTCTGCTGAATGGAGAGGAGAAGTAGATCCCACTTCTCTCTCTCTTTAGCTTTCTTTTTCTTAGCAATTAGTCCTTTATACTCCCGCTTCAAGCGATAGTAGTCCTCTGGTGGGCATTTATCTCCTCAATTAAGATAGAGCAGGTAAACCTGATTAATCTGGTTCCTGAGCATCAGACACTCCAAGAATTACTTCTTCCTGAGCATCAGTCAAACCAAGAATTACTTCTTGAATGATAGGGACCTCTGGGCCTACGGATGGCTCCTAGCTCCCTTTAAACACTATTAATTAGTGATTCAAAGGCCGAGATTGTTCCTGGGCCACTACTTGTTAGGGCCTGATTGTATAGGCTGAGACACTCCGGAGATGATAAAAAGGAGTGGAACTTTCTTTCAGTATTAGAAGACCATTTGATCCTCCTTGTATACGAGGCCACATAGGGATCTAATATCTGGGGACCCCTAGGGAGATGTATATTTGAAGAAAGCCCAGTGATTGTAACCAGGGATTAGTGGTTGCTCTCCATAAGGCAGTCCACATAGAAAGTACGGACTGCCTTTCTAAGAAGCTGGGATACCAGCAAAAAATCAATAACAGTATTCCCATGTGAGGAACTAAAAGTAAACTGACCAGCTAGATCACCTAGGGTAGTTCCGTTAAGAATTATCTTATTGTGTTGGGCTTGTAAAAGGGCTAACTGAATGCCAGCAAAATTTGTTAATTCATCCTTAGAATGTCTGGCTGAAATCAAGTGTCCTATGGTCTGGAGCAGGGATCCCCAACCTTTTCGACGCCGCAGCCCGGTTCCGACATCAGCTGGGCGCCGCGGCCCGGTGCAGCGTCAACTGGGCGCCGCCATCTTTTATGACGAAAAGGCGCTTCGGTGATGTCACGAAGCGCTGTTATCATAAAGATGGCGGCGCCAGCTTCTGGTGAGCTTTTCGGGTAGAAATGGCTTTCTACCCGGAAAAGCTCACCGAGCGCTGGCGCCGCCATCTTTTTATGATGAAACAGCGCTCCGGTGAGCTTTCTACCCGGAAAAGCTCACCAGAAGCGCTTTTTACCAAAAAGATGGCGGCGCCCAGCAACCAGCGGCCCGGTAAGGCTTGTTCCGCGGCGGTACCGTCCGCGGACCGGCGGTTGGGGACCCCTGGTCTGGAGGGTTTCTTGGGAGTAAAGTGCCTCAATCGATGGGGGAAGTTGGACTCCCAATCGGGCATTAAAGTTGCCCCCTATAAGGATGTACAGCACTGGGAATTTAGTTTCCATACCAGTAATGTAATTCTCCAGTATGCCCCATTGAGCCTTAGTATCAGCTTGCCTTATCATTGGGGGAAGATAAACGTTGAACACTAACAGTTTGCTGCATGCTCTCTTAATTAGGAGCGCCATAGCTAAAGAGCCACAGGGGGGCAGCTCCACTTTCAAAGAAGTAGAGACCAAGCAAGCTAGACTACCCTTAGGCCTTCCTGTCATAGATTGTCTGGTAGCGGCCAAGGAAATGACCGTAAACCCTGTAAGGGATATCTTATCGCATGCCCAGGTCTCCTGAAGCAGGACCACATCAAATGAGTGAATATATTTGGCGAATTCTGTGGTACCACACCTTCTCCCCCAGCCTTCTATGTTCCACGAAAGGCACTTAAGTGTGCAGGGAGGGGGGTTGCCAGATTTAATAGTCATTCTGTGTGATTAATTTTTCCCAGAGCGCCTTTTGGATCCAAAAAGATACACCCATTGTTAAATGGCAGGGTCATCCTCTTAGGAGGCAAAGGCAGGGAAGGAGGGAGGGGAGGCAAGGCTTGTTCACGGGGCTGTACAGCTCTAAGAGCACTCCAGTTTGTACTTTTGGCATTAATTGGTTGCTTAGCTGGCAAGTATTCAGCAGCATCAACAGACGGAGTTTGAAGTAGCCCTGGATCTTCAAATTTACAAATTAGACATTCTGGAGAGAGTGCCAAGGGAACTTCTGTTGGTAAATCAGTATAGACTCCCTGGAGTTCAAGGGAATCCTTATCAGGTAGTGAAAGACTCCAGAGCTTGGATTTGACTGCATCTAGAAGCTTTATGATTTGGGCCCTTTCTGATTGTGGAAGCACACAAAAGGAGTCGAAGAGCTGTGTCTCCTCCTGGTTCCAGAAATTGTCTTGACATAAAGTCAGTCTCATAAATAGATGGAATCCCAGAGGCACTGACCTGGGGCTTATTTACTAAGGAACCTTGGGTGCTCTGGGCTGGTGTCACTTCCTTTGGGGCCATTTCTTCCCAGCTGATCAAATCAAGGGAATCTTCCTGGTAAGATGTTACTCACTGCGGAGGGGTTAATTTGACCGGTTTTAGGAGGGACAGTCAGGCTACTATCTGAGAGGACGCCAACTGGAGGTTTTGCGGGAATAGGTGTATAATTAGTACGTGATGTAGTATCCGAGATGGCATTCAAGGTTGCACATTAATATGTGCTGCCGAGGATCTTTTGGGAGCAATAAATCTCCTGCCACTCACAAATTGTCGATTACTCAAGAGTGGCTTAATCGACATATCTTTGAAGTCTCTTCTTGGCAGAATGCCAAAGGATCTTAACAGGGATCCTCTTCTGAAAAATAGTTTTTGGGGTGTTGGAGTTGTCAAAACTGACTAGCACTCTAGTGCAGTGTTCAGGAGAGGGTAAAAGTTCAACCTTCTTCAAATCATCAGCTTTTAGTCCCAATAACTGTAATATATGGCCTCTCACCAGCTGTGTTGAACCCCAGTGAGGTAAGTTGCCGTTAATGGGATTAATGATGAGAGCCACCTGTTTTGACTGTAGGACCAGGTGACTGTTTGCGTCAGAAGATGTAAAGTTTGAACTATTGGTAGGATTACATTGGCCAGTGCTTTTGCTGAGGCTTGGCAGGGAGAACCCTGCCGCCGCATCCAGCTGCCGAGCGGTCAACCCAGGGCTCCCACTGGTAGTCCAGGAAAGTAAGTAGTTTAAAGTACTTATTATTTTAATCAAGCTGGAACTGAATGCTCGCTGTAGTTTCTGCAAACAAGAAACATTGCTGAGCCAAAACTTCTGTAAGGGTGGGCTCATTTAAGGATTGGGGGCCGTAGTTTTAGATAAGCCTTTGTTCTCAATTTGGGGGGCGATGGCCTCAACTATCGGAAGATTGTGACAACCGGCAGCAGCCAGACAAAAGGGAGCAGGAGCTTTCAAACCGAGAGGCCTAGCTAAAACAAAGTCCTCAATCTTGGATTGCTTCAGAGAAGGTTGAGGAACCGGGCCAGTGAGAGATCTGCTCCTTTTCCTTGTCTTCATTATATTAAGTAGCACAATAGAAGGGGAGCTGTGTAATATAGCATAGAGTCTAGTCACTGGAACAAGTCCTAAATCCAGAGGAAAAGGAATCGGGAGTCGAGAAGAAATGAGTCCTAATGCAAACAATGGCAGAGCTGTATACCAAGGACCCTGCCCTCCCGACAGAGAAGGGAACATGAGTAAATAAAAATGATAAAATAATAAAAATAGTGGATAAAAATAGAATAAATCAAATAAGAGAAATCACATCAAAGCTAGGCATTGCTAGACTTCCAGCTAAAGGAGTAAGATCTTTAGAACAACAACAACAAAGAAGCAGCAGCAAGGCCCTCCTATACTTGAGGCCCAGCTCGGGCTTTTTAAAAAAATACAGCTAAACCATAGCTGAAATATAACTAAAAGTGGATTAGTGATCACACTGCAAAAATTTCAAAAATGTAAAGGGTTTAAAAATAAAAATTTGAAGACTAAGATATGATAGAAAAATAGCTTTAAAAGCAGGTAATAATTAGAATAGGTTAATTTAATCTTAGTTAAGCAGACAGCCTACTTGCCTGCTGCTCCCATCTCCTCCCCCTCAAAGATGTTCTCCCGGACTTCTAACTTTGATTTACGAATGAAATATTTTAAAGGTGTACTATTCTCCCATGAATGTTACACTTATTGGCCATTTCGAAGAATATTTAATGTTGAATGATTATAACTCTCCTTATTGTTGGAAATGTTAATTGGAAATTGAAATGCTACATCACAACTTTTGCAATGTTTCTCTTTTAAAATGAATGGGATTGTTAAAAATGGTTTTACACTTCTACAAACATGTGAAGGATTGATACAGATATCAAGAATCGCCAATACTTATGCAAGCAATTGTTTTATAATTAGAAAGGTATGCTGCAATTTGCAGCACTGGATTGTTGACTTATGTTTTTTATAAAAATAGAGAAGTTCTTCTTCTCTAGAGAGGCACAGAAGAAGTTATTCAAGCCATTTTGTCAAATGTTATAAAGCTATTTTGTGTAGACTTACACATTTCCAAGTGGCACTTTTTTTAAAAAAAAATCTCTTATCGCTTTTTCATTTACACATTTGTTATTGTATTTTTACATTATCATCTTGTCAGATTAAATTAAGCTGTTCAATAGTATGCAAAATGTATTGGGCAATCAATATCTATCCGTCTGTCATCTATCTGTTATCTCTCATCATCAGCATCTTCTGTTGTTTAATAAAGCAAGGGAAAAAATACTAAATATTTTCTGTATTTCTGATTGGAAGACTTGACCATAATCAACCACTTTACAGAACTCCTTAGTACAGCATAGAAATCAAAGGAAGAACCGTGTCCTGCCTCAGTCTTCACATATTTCTAATATCAAATCTAAATAAAGCAATATTCACACCTCCATGTATATATCCAACTTATTTATTTACTTAATTGATTGATGTCCCCTTTTTTACATTCAGGAACTCTAGGTTCCACACATCAGTTCCTTCTCCTATTTTCTCCCTCAACCACAATTCTGTGAGGTAGCTTGGACTGAGAGAATATCCAGTCTGGTGTGTTTTGTGGGTGAGGATGGATTAGAAGCCAGGTATCAATCCAGCACTTTGGCCTCTAGGCTTCAACTTATGCAACAATTTACATGAAGATTTATAATTTATACATTATAATTTGCATATAATTTATATTTATTTATGTGTAGCCCACCTTTATTATTTTCACAAATAACTCAAGATGGTGAACATATAATTGTGCAAGCATAAAAAAAGAAGAAGCTAGTTCACTCTTCCCATAATTTCTCAGATCAATGGAGATTCAACCCAAATCATATGTTCAAACATTGCAGTCAGAAGTTTAAGCCATTAGTACTCTAGAAAAACTTATCTGGAATAATTTTCAAACTGCCCAAGAAGCTGCTGATACAGTTCTACAGAGGAATTATTGAGTCTGTCATCTGCACCTCTATAACTGTCTGGTTTGGTTCTGCAACCCAACAAGACAGACACAGACTCCAGAGAGTTATTAGGACTGCAGAAAAAACAATTACTACCAGCCTGCCTTCAATCGAGGACCTGTATACTGCACACAAGTCAAAAAGAGGGCTGTGAAAATATTTACAGACCCCTCACATCCCGGACTTAAACTGTTTCAACTCCTACCATCAAAACAATGCTATAGAGCACTGCATATCAGAACAATTAGACACAAGAATAGTTTTTTTCCCCAAACACCATCACTCTGCTAAATGAATAATTCCCTCAACACTGTCCAACTATTTACAAAGTCTGCATTACTATTACAAAAAAAATCTTCTCATCACTCCTTATCACCCATCCCCTCCCACTTGTGACTGTATGACTGTAACTTTGTCACTTGTATCCTTACGATTTATATTGACTATTTCCTAGTATGATTCGATTGCTTATTGTACCCTATGACTATTATTACTCATTATTAGTTGTACCTAATGATTCTTGACTCTTGATGAATGTATCTTTTCTTTTATGTACACTGAAAGCATTTGCACCAAGACAAATTCCTTGTGTGTCCAATCACACTTGGCCAATAAAGAATTCTATCTATCTATAAATATTTTACTGGTTTCTGTAACACAAAGTTATAGAGTTTCTAATCCCATCCCACTCAAAAATATTTATTGAATGCGAAAACTTCTGGTTTGTCGGCTTCGCTAGCGGCAGGGATTTGCGATCCTGCGCGATCCCTGCCGCTAGCCGTTTGGCGCCTCCGATCCATAGATCTGGAAGCTAAGGTTGCTACGAAGAAGCAGCCGAAGATAAGGAGGAGCTGGTGAGGGGTTTGGGGTGTTGCAGACCCCTTCCCAGCCGGCAACCCCCTTTCCCAAGACGGTCGAGCGGCGGTCTACAATGGCCGCTTCAAAGAAGCTGGCAGCTGGGTAAGACTGAGCAGGAGGAAGAGAGGAGAAAGTGAAAGAGAAAGTTTTTGTGGCTGACCCAGGACTTTAAGAGGCGTTTAATCCTGAGAACGATGGTTTTCTGAAAAATATTTTGTTCCCAGAGGAGGATCTCAAGCGGCAAAATTGAGTGCTGAAAGGGAAAGTTTACTCTCCTTCCTTATGGAATCAACAAATGGCCATTGAAAAACCTGTTGTATAAAAGGTAAAGACTTGGCTTCTTGTTATAAGTGGGAAGGAAGAGGACAATATATATATATATTAAGATTTTGTTGGAGGAGATGCCTTGAAGATCTTGAGACCAGAAATTAATTGCAACAAGGTTTTAAAATACAGATTGGAGGTTTTTTCCTTTCCCTTTGATACCTTACCAGGAAGAGAAAGTGAGAACTTTGTGTTTTGTTTGGACTGATTGACTCTCTCTGGAATTTTGGGGAATTGCTCTAATTTTTGAAACATTTTGGTTGCTTTAAAAAGAAGAATAAAGAATGGCTTTATCTGCTGATGAACTTAGAGAATATGAAGAAAGAAAGGACGCTGTGAAAAAGCCTTTCTCTCTCTAGAAATGGCGTTTGTTAATTATCAAATACAACAACAGATGGAGGAAATGGAAGGAGAAGAAGGAGAAGAAGAAGAAGACGCCATCTTCAATGAATTTAAAAATTTAGTTAAGAGAGAAAGGAGAAAGAAAGGAAGGAAAATGAAGGACTTAAGATCTAAAAAATACTTAAGAAAGGAAAAATAAGATGCAAAACCAATTCAATGTTAATGTTACTGAGCAAAAGGAGAAAGGAATACAACAGAGAGGGGAAGTTGGAGGTAAAAAGGTTAGGTGGGATAAGAAAGGAAGGGAAAAGGGAGGGAAAAGCCACAAAGGTATAAAACAAGATGGGAAAAAGGAATTTTTTTAGGGATAAAGGGTAATGTATAATTTCTTTAAAAAGAAGATTCTGCAAGGTACATAAGATGGTATGGTAGTATTTGTATTAGAAATAGAAAATTAGAATGTTATAAGAATCTGAAATGTTTAGTAATGATAGATTTTAAAATTTAACAAAAGATTAAAAGGAATGTTTAAAATAATGAGTTTAATTGACAAGACTAATTTATTGTTGTTTTGATCTTATTATAAACTCATTATTGTAGCATTTGTTTTTTGAAATAGACAATTGAAAGGCTATAAGACTTAAAATTTAGATTCATTATTTAATTATATTAATTATTGTGGACTTACTATTTTTTTTCTTTTCTTTAGAGACTAGTAGGTTGAATGTACTAAGCAGAATCAGATTGGGTATTAGGTGTTATTTTAAATATTAATTTAGGGGGAGGATAGAAAGGCATCATACCTTGATCAGGGATTTCAGGGAAAAAATTTTTTTCTTTACTTGCTGTAGGGAATGAGATAAATGGATAATTTGGAAAGAATGGACAAAAAATATAAATATAATGAATTAAATTAAAATGAATTAAATAAAATAGAAATAAGAAGAGTGAAAAGTGGGGAGAAGTTATATGGAAGATATAGAATGGTAAATAAGATAGGTAATGGCATATAAGATGAGCACGAATTTAATTGAAGTCCATACAAAGAGAGGTAATCTGGGGCCAAACTACTTTCTTAAAAGAAGTTTTATATTTTTGTGTTTTGTGTGTCTATGTTTTCTTTGAGAATTAATAAAACCTCGGAGGAATGTTGGATGAGAATAATGTTAAACAAGACAGAGAGGAATGAAGATGATGGTTATAAACTGGATAAATATAGAAAATTAATAATAATTAATGAAATAGAATAAGAAAAAAGAAATAATGAGAAATTTGTTGAGAGATATCTATATGGTTATATTGAAATGGTGAAAAATAGAATTATGTTGTATAAAATAGTATTCTATCTGACTTGTAAAATTAATAATGGAGAGGTTTGTGTACTTAATGGATAACGATGGTTTGTTTGTCTTTAAAATTAATAAAATCTGTTTCAAAATTTTTTTTTTATTGAATGTGGAAAGCTTACTCTTATATTCATCTGTGTAAGCAGGGTAGATTGTGAGCACTTCTCTTTCTGCTGGTGTAGTCCTCAGCGCAGCTTGAGATTGTTTCCCTGAAGCTAATGAAGTCACAAGACATTGCCCATATGCTCATTTGAATTTATAGTATTTGTACCCTATCAGCTATGTCAGAATGACATAGCTCTTATTCTGACTTCACTGTATGATATATGACATCATGCAGAGAAGTCAGAATAAAAGCTATGTCATCTACTTCATAGGAATAAGAGTAGGTTTTGAATGCATGCAAATGCATGTAGATAAATAGGTACCACTTTGATGGGAAAATAATGGTATTCCGTGCCCCTCGGTGTATAGTCATGGTGGCCACATGACCACAGAAGTGTCTTCGGACAACACTGACTCCCTCAGCTAAGAAATGGAGATAAGCACCATCTCCCAGAGTCAGACATGACTGACAGGGAAACTTTTACTTTTACTTTTGAAAAGAGTAAAATGCATAGCTCACATCTGCTCCCTGCCTTATAAACAGTACTGCTCAGTTGTGAACGAGATAGGGAAGAGAGATCTTATAAATACATTTAGTTTCTCCCAGCTCCCCTCTGAAACCAGAAGTACAATCAGTATAAAAACATTTTGCTCATTCCTTGTTTCCTAAGTAGTATAGTAGTAAGAACATGTTTTCAGCCAACATGTTATTTTTTGAAAGTCAGGCAAATTTAGTGCTCATAGCTGGGACATTCATATTTATTTTTTTTAAAAAAAAAAAGCTCTGTAGTTTTAGCAGCAAAGGATTCCCAGACTTACACGAACATTTATCTGCTACCTGCCAAAGGGAAACTTGTTTGGAAGGTAGTATTTATCAAGTTGATTTTCACCAGGCATTTCATCTTTTCAGAAAGATTCTTTTGCTGCCAAGCTAAAAGAGGCAGTTCAGGACCTCGGGAGAAGACAGATTGTGACAAATAGCTGATTCCCCCCCCCCCTTTTGTTATTCAAATCAGCAAGTTCTATCCATGACTCTTTCATTATATTACTTTTATTGTCTGCCAGCATTTATAGTTGGGCTTCCACGCAGCTGAAATCAAGCCTGTTTTGAGCACATGTTCTGGCTTGTTTCTTTCGCCCCAATCAATGTACATTCTTCTCATGATTTAGGGATGATAGGAAGATGTGAGATCAAAGACAAGGCATGATAGGGTGAGATTGGGCCACTTCCAGAACATTGACAGTGGTCAGTGGTGTAATCCTAACTGTAGCTTTGTCATCTGAGGAAAGTTTCCAATTGCATATTTCACCTCAAACCTGACTGTCTTTGGATTCTATGACCTTCCTCTGGCAGAGGAATCATTTGTGTTCCAAGTTATGCCATAAATGTCATAAACCCTAACCCTTAAACCCTAAGTTTAAGACCACATGACACAAGACTGAACTTGAGGTTTAAAAACAGATTCAAATCCAACTGTTTCTGGAAAATGTTGATTCCAAATAGAAGCCTATCTTCTTTTAAGTTGTCAGAGTAGAGATATACAGATGTTACATTACGTCATGTGACATAATGGGCTTTATATGACATCCACCACTAACCTTCTCAGTTAGTTTGGAACCTCACCAAGACTAAACCTGGCATTGGTTGAATAGCACTTAGACTTATATACTATTCCAGAGTGCTTTACAGCACTCTCTGGGCAGTTTACAATGTCAGCCTATTGCTCCCAACAATCTGGGTCCTTGTTTTACAGACCTTGGAAGGATGGAAGGCTGAATCAACTTCAAGCCAATCAGGATCAAACTCCTGGCTGTGGATAGAGTTAGCTTCCAATTTGCATTCTAATCACTGTGCCACCACAGCTCCTGATCACCCCCCTATGATCAGAATGGTTTGTTCCAGTAGCTGAAATAACTTAGATCTAGAGTTCTTCCTTCTCCTTCAGCTTCTTTGTGGCACCCTCTATTTTTCCCCCTCTGGCAGTGTGTGTGTGTGTGTGTGTGTGTGTGTGTGTGTGTGTGTGTAGGGATGGGGAGAACACAGGAAAAAAAATCAACTCTTCTCTGCATTTAATGGGAGCATCCTATGTTTCCCTCATGGGGACTTGGCATCTACGGTAGAGTGTTAATAAAATGTTTAATTTATAGTCTTATCAATGTGCAGCGTTGCAGTAGATACATAAAACAAGATGCAAAATCAGGCTTTTCTGTGATTGCTATAGATATGACTAAGTAATGGCATGAATACTGTTAGATCGGGTAGATCGGTTCCCACAGAGACGTGAGACCAAAGTGTACATTCAGCTCTTTATTTCAATGTTAAGACCTGTACAAGATCTTGGAGCCGCGGCAGCCCTTCATATAGGGATTGCTCGCAGCTCGGCGGCCAATGACAGGGCTTTGAATCTCCTGCAATCGGCTCGGCCAATTGCGGTTGATTCTTAGCGCGCCAATCACGGCCGTTCAGTTGACCAATCAGGTCGCGGTCCATGTGGACCAATCAGTATTCAGTATTTGGAGTATGCTGATATAGAACAAATACAAAGCCAGTCTTTATATTGTATCAGCTGGCAGGAATGTAGGACAAGTATTAATAAAGTTAAGATGAGCCAATGAATAGTAGAACTGATAATACACATTTCAGTCAATACATGTCAATACACTGTATGTATCCAGATCTATCCAACTCTTACCCTTGAAGCTGTTTCTCAGGTCTCTGAAAACCTGGCCCTGCTCCCAGGTCAAGAGTAAAAGTGCTTAAATTGTCACCTCTACCGTAATATCATTAGGTGAATATTTGAACGGTTTTAACATAGGAGAGGCAGCTATATAATGCAAATAGGTCTGCAGGCCAGTGGAAGGTTTACCTGCACTTGAGAGCCGAATCAAGAATCTCATTTAAGACAGAAGTGTGCAAAGACCTTCTTGCCTCCTGCTCCTTACTTCTTGGCTCAACAAGTTGGAAGCTGAACCCAAATGCAAAATAAAAGGATTGGGATTGCTTAGGCAGATACAGGTAGTTCATTTAGGGACCGTTCGAAGTTACAATGGCACTGAAAAGTGACTTGTGACCATTTTTCATACTTACAATTATTGCAGCATCCCCACAGTCACGTGATCAAAATTCAAGTGCTTGGCAACTGGTTCATATTTATGACAGTCACAGTGTCTGGGGTTCATGGGATCCCCATTTACCACATTCCGATAAGCAAAGTCAATGGGGATGTCAAATTCACTTAACAACCATGTTACTACCTGCAGGGGTTCACTTAACAACTGTGATAAGAAAGGTTGTAAAACAGGGCAAAATTCACTGAACAAATGTCTTACTTAGCAACAGCAATGTTGAGCTCAATTGTTGTCAGAAGTCGAAGCCTACCTGTATTGTCCTTTGGTTCAGGGATTACTTCTTCCATAGGAAGGTTTTTAGGGTACATAGTGACAACATTAGAAAGCATTAAAGTGTGTTAGGAGTTCTTTGTCCTGAAAAAGTCTTTGTGTTTACATTGAGCCACAAAGTGTTTACAAAGAAACATGGTGGCGCAGTGGTTAGAGGGCAGTACTGCAAGCTACTTCTGCTGCAGCCAGCTGCCTGCAATTTGGCAGTTCAAATCCCACCAGGCTCAAGGTTGACTCAGCCTTCCATCCTTCCGAGGTGGGTAAAATGAGGACCCAGATTGTTGGAGGCCATATGCTGACTCTGTAAACTGCTTAGAGAGGGCTGTAAAGCACTATAAAGTGGTATATAAGTGCTATTGCTATTGCTATATAAGTCTAAGTGCTATTGCCTCAGACTCCATTCTGACAAAAATCATTGGCAACCGTCAGCAGAATTTGATATGACCCAGTGTTTGGATTTGAAGTCTAATTTCACAAAAGCAAACTCGTTTCTTTCACAACGTATATGAGAGGGGGGGAAAAGACAATAAAAGCAGTATCCTTTTTGTTTTTTGAATGAGGTGGGATGAAATTAGAGCTTTGGGAAAGAATCAAATGTGTCAAACATCGTATAAATAACTCTGAGAAAAAATCTAGTTATATTCCTCTAAAATATGCCGACTTCTGGAAGGAGATGAAAAGACTTTGAAGAATTAATACCCAAAGCTGCCTTAGTTCTCTGCCTGAATCCAAAGTGTACATTCTTTATTTTTGAATGTTTCAACAACATATGCTCCCTCCGTGTGTGTTTTGTGGAGGAATATGTTATAAACGGTATGGCATGAGCTGTATTTATGCAGACGTTGGTGCTCATAAAAGCTTGATACTTTAAACATTACAGATTTCTGATCTGCCAGTATATATTTAGTGATTTTTGTCAGCAGAGATTGTGAGTCAGTTTTGGCTTAAGATTTAAGCAAGGCAACCTCTCATTCCTTTATTTTATGTTACGTTCTTAATAGTATATAAAGCACTCTTGTTCTGCAAGCTGGACGAACAGATGGGATAATTTAATTCCTTTAAACGGTTGGATTCATGACAGATATATACCATCGAGTGAAGGGATCCATCTGGCATGCTTATTGGCTATTGCAAAGAGGCTCAGTAAGATGAGGTCAAAGTGAATGCATAGCAGGCATGGGCATCATTGCAAATACGCATTTACATTTTTGTAAAATAATATCTCTTAAAGTTACCAACTCTTGCTTCTAACTGAAGTTCAATGAAAGCAATAGAAGGCTTATCGGTGACTCTATCCTGGCAGCCTCCAAACATAGCTGCTCAAAGACTGTACGGGCGTGAATATTTCAAAGAGAAAATTAATGAAAGGAATATTTGACGGGAGAAAATTAATGGCTGGGAAGGATAATTCAATCTGGCTATTAATTGTCACCTTGAAATATTAGGTAGGCCTGGTGGTTTCACTTTTTATTATAAAATGGACCACCTCATATATGCTGGGATAATAATCTCATGCAAATAGGCACACATCTATCTATTTCTGCACCTCCCATCGAAAGAAGTCTTGAAGTAGTTTGGAAAATCTTATTTGTGACTTTCCCAGCTGGCTTCTGACAAGCAAAGTCAACGGGGGAAGTCAAATTCACTTAATGACCGCATGATTTACTTAACTGCAACGATTCACTGAACAATTGTGGCAAAAGTTCGTAAAAATCAGTGGTGAGTGACTCTCTTAACAATGGCTCTGCTTAGCAATGGAAATTCTGGTCCCAATTGTGTCCATAAGTTGAGTACCACCTGCATTCAGTTAGGAAGAAAAGCTCAACACTGTGAGAAAACAATTCAGGTGGGTTTTGCTGATTTAATTTTTACTGGTGGAAAGAAACACTACCAGCACTGCACAATCTCATCCCTTCAAGAATACCAGAAAACAGTTAACATGAATAAGTTCTCTAAGTGATTATTTATAAATCCAATAAATTTTATTGGGATTACCTCTCAAGTAGCTCTGCTGCTTTACTCTCTCTAAATCTTCCCACTACTCCTTGTATTGGACCTATAAATGCAACTATTTAATTTTGGGTTTTCTCAATAGATTTATCTTCTCCTTTTCAGAGGTAAGTTCTACCCACATGCAAATACACAAACGCTGGTATTTTAAGAGTCTCAGTGGTGCAGTGGTTAGAATGCAGTACTTCAGGCTACATCTGCTGCCTGCTGGCTGCCTGCAATTTGGCAGTTCGAATCTCACCAGGCTCAAGGTTGACTCAGCTTCCTTCCATCCTTCCGAGGTGGGTAAAATGAGGACCCAGATTGTTGGGGTCAATATGCTGGCTCTGTAAACTGCTTAGAGAGAGGGCTGTAAAGCACCGTGAAGCAGTATATAAGTCTAAGTGCTATTGCGCTTGCTATTTTCCCATCTTCCAGAGCAATAGTTGTTTAGTCAGATGCCTTAAGTCTTCGACCATGCATTTGGATACAATCCTAATTTTACAGCTATGACAAAAATCCTGCGCCCTTCAAGGTGTTAAGAAATTACAGTTGTCAGCATGACCAATGGTGAGGGATGCTAGAAATTGGGAAATGGTGACCAGCTCCGAATTATCCAGATTCCTTACCATTGCTCTTAAGATGAATATGACCTTGAATCTAGGTCTCTTAGTCCTTGTCTGCAATACTAACCACTACACTACAATGGTTAGGTGATTTATGGGACACACATGTCATTTTCTCTTTCATTTCAGTAGCAAGCTTCGTTTATTTCTAGACAGCTTCAAGGACACTTCTTAGAGCTATGTGATAAAATTGGCTTAAAGTACATAAGAATTTGCAGGGAATAAAGGCATTCTAGCTGTGAAAATTGGGACAAAACTCTGGCTAAGATAAAGTTAAATCTCCCACATTGAGTTAAGTCCCTGAATATTTAATGATTAAATACAGGCAATGTTCTTAGCAATAAAAGGGAAATAGATGGCCATTGCCTATTTCCAGGATACAGGAAATCCTCGACTTACAACAGTTCATTTAGTGACTGTTCAAAGTTACAATGGCACGGAAAAAAGAGACCCGTGATTGTTTTTCACACTGTTGCAGCATCCCCATGTCACATGATCAAAATTCAGACGCTTGGCAACTGACTCATATTTATAACCATTGTAGTGTCCTGTGTTCATGTGATTACCTTTTGCAACCTTCTGATAATGGGGAAACCAGATCACTTAACAACTGTTACTAACTTAACTGTGGTGATTCATTTAACAACTATGGCAAGCAAAGTCATAAAATGGGTCAAAGTTCACTTAATAAATGTCTCACATAGCAACAAAAAAATTGGGGTTCAGTTGTAGTCATAAGTCAAGGACTACCTGCATAACTTCCCAATCTAGTCTACAGCTCTGGTATTTCCTAATATTCTCAGATAGATTATCTAACTCTATTTAGTTTCCAAGTCCACAGAAGTTCAGCTTTATTGCTACCTAAGTTCTGTCTTATTGCTACATAAGATTCAAGGGACTATGAGGAAATTTTATTTGCTACAGCTACAGCACAAGTGCTACAGAAAGAGAAAAATCCCTAGATAGCCCCACAGAACTTTCTAACTGAACATTTCAATTTCTCTAAAGATTTGGGCTCCCACAGATTAAAAACATAAATAAGGTAACAAGCCATTCACTTTTCCCTGAAACACTGATTTTGATTCTCATATCCTTCCCGTTTCTCCAATTTCTCCATGTAAAACAAGAATTTTTATGAAAGAAGAAAAGAAATAGAGAAATGACGTTTGATCTTTTTTTAGAAGGCATATGAAACATCCTCCCTTGTTCTCAACCTATTTTTGGTCTTGAATCTGAGTTTAAGGTGGAAGTTAAATATTTATATTTAAATATTTATATGAGCTCCCTTCCTTGGGCAAGCCTTTCATTTATATTTTAATGCATACGAACTCCCTTCCTTGGGGAAACGATTTATATTTTAATGTAAAGGAAGGAAGCATTTATTGTTTATTGTTGAGATTCCTCGCATCAAAAAATAGAATCCTAGCAATTTATAAAATAATGTATATTCAGCTTTTCAATATGACGTGCATTACCTTTCTTGTGGAATATACTTCGATTGTTGAACAATATTTTTCTTTGTTTGACGTGTATAGAAAAGCCTTTTATTTTTGTAAAAGTTACAGTAGTGGTTTATGTGCCTAATAATGTGAGAAAACTTTTTAAAATGTGCACGTGCATTTTACGTACGCAAAGCATCGTATTTTAAAGTATGGACTCTGTGGCAGATAAAATCATGTGGGAAGGGAGAATAAAGCCAGTGCTTTAAAAGGGAGTCTGTAATCTGAAGGCTGGTTAAGAAGATACTGGATTTTCTTTTCCAGATTGGACTCCAAATGTATCAAGGACATCTGACATTGGTTTGTTCATAGCTCTTACTCATTCCATTGCTGAGTCGTTGAAATCATGGACACTGCCAAACAGGAAGACCATAATGGGATGGAGAGGGGAAAAGGTGCAGGGGAAGGTTAGCAAGGAACAGGGGTGGGCTTCTGGGGGTTTGCAGGGGTTTGGGAGACCCCCAGCTAAGATTCTGTGCAGTTTGGAGAACCCCCAAATCCCACTTCTGGCTGGCCATGCCCACCCCTCCCCTTCCCTCCTAGGAGTCCCCATGTGGCCACTTTTGGATGCAGGTAAGTGAGGGCACATCCAGAGAGGCTCGAGGAGGGGGAAAAACAGGCCTCCAGGAAGTTCAGGAAGGCTGGAAATGGGCCAATTTCTGGTTTCCAGAGCCCAGGGAGGCCATTTTTGCCCTCCCAGAGGCTCGAGGAAAGCCTCTGGAGCCCAGGCAGGGCAAAAATCTGGTCACGTTGCCAACTTCAAAAGCCGATACAAAATTTTATGCCACCAGATAAAGACTGAATGTACCAATTATCACATTAAACAAGAAGAAAACCTTCTACGCATCAATTCCACCCGCGCTTTCTACAATTTTGTAAACAACAAACTAAAAGACTCAAGGTCCATCCCACCCCTGGAAGGACCTAATGGTAAAGACTGCAACGATGACACCATTAAAGCCAACATCTTTAACACATTCTTTGGCTCAGTATTTGTAAACAGCAATGGATCATGCCCAGTATTTCCTAGTCGAACCACAGACAACTACAATGATCTAATACATATTGATTTTACAGAAGACAATGTTGAAAAAGCACTGTGCAATCTAAAACCATCTCTATCTATTGGACCGGACAGAATATGTGCCTACTTCTTAAAAAAGCTATCCACTGCCATAGCCGAACCTCTAAGCATAATCTTTGAAAAATCTTTCAGGACCAGCTCCTTGCCTGTGACCGTGGCCACAAGCCACAGTCATCCCCATCTTCAAAAAGGGAGACACCAGCCTAGTTGAAAATTACAGACCAATCTCCTTATGCTGCATCACCTGTAAAGTCATGGAATCAATTATTAACCAATCCATTATCCTCCACTTAGAGACAAACAACCTACTCTCTAATAAACAATTTGGTTTCAGAAAAAAAACTATCCTGTAATCTGCAACTCTTACAACTGCAAAAACATATGGACTACACAACTCGATCAGGGCAAAACAATAGACGCAATCTACAAAGACTTCTGTAAAGCCTTTGATTCAGTGGTACATGACAAACTACTCCTAAAACTAAAATCTTATGGTATCTCTGGACAACTGCATAACTGGATAGAAGCATTCCTGTCAAACAGACAACAAATGGTCAAAATTGGGAGTGCCCTATCAAATTCTGTACCTGTTGATAGTGGTGTCCCCCAAGGCAGTGTTCTAGGACCAACTCTCTTCATACTCTACATAAATGACCTCTGTGATCACTTTAAGAGCAACTGCGTTCTCTTCGCTGATGATGTCAAGCTGTTCAATACCACAGACAATACTGCTACCCTTCAAAAAGATCTTGACTATGTATCAGAATGGTCAAACAAATGGCAACTTCAAATCTCAACAAATAAATGCTCTGTCTTATATATTGGCAAAAAAAATCAGAAAATAAAATACAAGCTGAATAGTCAAGACCTTGTTGATGATCCAAGCTCTCTAAAGGATCTTAGAATACTCATCTCTAATGATCTAAGTGCTAGAGCCCACTGTAACTACATAGCCAAAAAGGCATTAAGAGTTGTTAACCTAATCCTATGTAGCTTTTTCTCTGGTAATATCACACTATTAACGAGAGCATACAAAACATTTGCTAGACCAATACTGATCAGTCTGGAACCCACATTACGTATCTGATATTAGCATAGTTGAGAAAGTCCAGAAATATTTCACAAGAAGAGTTCTCCACTCTTCTACTCGTTGTAGAATACCTTATGCCACCAGACTTGAAATTCTAGAACTAGAAAACCTTGAATTACACCGTCTTCGGTCTGACTTAAGCATGGTATATAAAATCATACATTGCAATGACTTACCTGTCAATGAATACTTCAGCTTCAACCACAACAACACAAGAGCACACAATAGATACAAACTCAAGGTTAACCGCACCAAGCTTGATTGCAGGAAATACGACTTCAGCAATAGAGTGGTCAATGTCTGGAATACTCTACCCGACTCTGTAGTTTCTTCCCCAAACCCCAAAAACTTTAACCTTAGACTGTCTACTATTGACCTCACCCCTTTCCTAAGAGGTCTGTAGGGGGCGTGCATCAGCGCACCAACATGCCTACCGTCCCTGTCTGATCATTTCTTTTATTTTTCTTATATGTACCCATTTCATGTATTCATAACTATATATATACTTATACCTATTATCTTGTAAGCAATTGACGAATCAAAATAAATAAATAAAAAATAAATAAAAAACACCCCCCTCGCCATGGTGCAGGAAGCTGACTAGGCCATGCCCATCATGGCCATGCCCACCCAGCAACTGGGCAGAGAATCCTTTGCTAAAATTTTTGAAGCCCACTCCTGGCAAGGAAACATCAAATACTCATGTATGTGTCAAAAAGGAGTGATTCACATTAACATTGATTCTGCTGTCATGAGTCTGGTAATTCATTAGGATTTTTCAATATCATATAATATAGCAATAACACTTATATACCGCTTCACAGTGCTTTACAGCTCTCTCTAAACAATTTACAGAGTCAGCATATCGCTGCCAACAATCTGGGTCCTCATTTTACCAACCTCAGAAGGATGGAAGGTTGACTCACAACCTTGAGCCGGTGAGACCTGAACTGCCAAACTGCTGGCAGCCGGTGATCAGCAGAAATAGCCTGCAGTACTGCATTCTAACCACTGCACCACCACAGCTCTTATATATGTGGGTATTGTGAGGAATGATAGTCACCTAACAGTTGGGTTGGAAACATATAAACTAGGATAGTAATTCAATACTGTATGTTTAAGAGAATGCTGTAACTGTGATTGGCTGAATTTCCTCCAATGGCCATAAGATGGAGCCAGAAACCTGGTTTCTTTCTTCTTGCATTTCCTGTTTTGCCCTATTTGTCTGATCGTCATTCTACTTGGATTGTTGTGAGTTTTTGCAACTGTTAGCAAACTCTGTTTACTGAACTTTGTTTATGCTACTTGACTTTGTTTTTGGATTATCCCTGGACTGATACTAACTGCTTTAACTGTGTATGATTTGGACTGTTTGTTGGACTTGGTTTACCCGTTTACTGGAAGTAAAACCTACATTTTACTATTCAGTGTATCTGTATGCTGGTCATGTGTTATTCAACATCACTCTCACTACGTTTCCCCGAGTGAGCTCATTCTCCTAATGGGGAATACCTCAACAGGTATATGCATAATTTTGCATTTATTTAATTATTTAGTCATGTTTATGTAGTGTATATTGGAGGAGGTGACACTTTGAGAGCTGTATGCAATGAAATTTCATTTTAATATATGCTGATTAATGTACATTCAAAGTGACAATAAAGCTATTCTGAGTCTAAGTCTAAAATCTAAGGCTCCGACTTTCAAAAAAGTGAATTGTCTATCCAGAAGTTCCATTACAAAAATCATATGCCACTGATTGGATGTGAATCCACATTACTTAGTCCATTAGGTTCAAGGGAGGTACTAATACCACTCTATAAAGCCTTAGTAAGACCACACCTAGAGTACTGCATCCAGTTCTGTTCACCACATTACAAAAAAGATGTTGAGACTCTAGAAAAGGTACAGAGAAGAGCAACCAGGATGATTATGGGACTGGAGACTAAAACATATGAAGAACGGTTACAGGAACTGGGCTTGGCTAGTCTAGTAAAGAGAAGGACTGGGGAGACATGATAGCGGTCTTCCAATATCTGAGGGGCTGCCACAGGGAGGAAGGTGTCAAGCTATTTTCTAAAGTGCCTGTAGGCCAGACAAGGAATAATGGATGGAAACTGAACAAGGAGAGATTTAACCTGGAAATAAGAAGAAACTTTCTGACAGTGAGAACAATCAACCAATGGAACAGCTTGCCCTCGGAAGTTGTGAGAGCATCATCACTTGAGACTTTCAAGAAGAGATTGGACTGCCATCTGTCAGAAATGGTGTAGGGTCTCCCGCTTGGGCAGGGGGTCGGACTAGATGACTTACAAGGTCCCTTCCAACTCTGATGATCTGTTATCTGTTATGATCTCCATGTCACTGAAATCAAAGATCCTGATGGAGCAAAGGTCATCTTTTTAAGAAAAACAATAACAAACATCTTGTATTTTCCTTATGCTTTGTAAGGGGGAAGAGAATTGCATGATGTAGATGTGGTATTGATCTGGGATGAGTTTTAAAGAGGATACCATGAGCAAAATTTTGGTCACTGCTACAAAGAACTTTCTTAGATACTATTTTGTTGTTCTGAAAGAAGAAGTCTATCGCTTTTGGTGAGATGGGTGGTTATATAAATTTGATTGATTGATTGATAGATAGACAGACAGACATAGATAAATAACCTTTGCCAACTTAAAGAGTGGGTTACGCAAATAAAAAAAGCATTTATCACAGTCACCTTTGTGATATCGTCTGGTATTCAGAAAGGATTAAGTGTGTCACCACATGACAATGTGATCATTTTACGATCCTTGACTGGCTGAAATCCCTTAGTCAAAGAGACCTAAAGATTTGAATCTCACCAATACAAGGAGCTTTAGGCATACTGTAGAATCTAAACCCAACCAGACAAGTAAGAAGTTTACATGTTGCAGAGGTCTCTCGAAACAAATGTCCACTTGCCTGTAGAGATTCTCAGTCATCCAGGTCATGGTTGTCCCAATGGTGCCTTTTCAGGAGGCAAATGGACTTGTTTTTTCTTTTGAAGACATTTCTCTTCTCACCCAAGAAGCTTCTTCAATTCTGACAGGATAGCGGGGAATGGAAGGATGTATATTCCTTGCAGGCAGCTGGGAATCCGCGTCCTTTTAGCGGGTCATTGAAGCATTTTGAGGTTTATCTGTGTCCTCAGGGTCACAGATAAAAGAAAAAAAGAAAAAGAAAGTCCAGTTGCCTCCTGAAAAGGCACCTTTGGGGCAACCATGACCTGGATGACTGAGAATCTCTACAGGCTTGTAGCTATGCAATTTGGGATGAACACCCTTTGAATGGTGTGGGAACAGGAATGGATTTCCAGAGGAAAGAATTGCAGACTACAGGAACCAGGAGCATCACTCAGATAACCCTGAGGACATAGATAAACCTCCAAGTGCTTCAATGACCCTTGAAAAGGATGCGGATTCCCAGCTGTCTGCAAGGAATATAAATCCTTCCATTCCCCACTACTATCCTGTCAAAGCTGAAGAAGCTTCTTAGATGAGAAGCGAAATGTCTTCAAAAGAAAAAAAAAACAAGAAAATCCAGTTGCCTCCTGAAAAAGCACCTTTGGGACAAATGTAAACTTTCCCCCCTGTCTGAGTGCATTGTTGGTGCTACTGTGCTGCTCTTGATTCTTTCATGGCCATAAGATTCAGAATTCTATAGGGTTATTGTAGATCCTAACTAGAGTCTTCTATCATATTTTTGAGACCCTGGAACTAGAATTATTATTAATGCTGGTTGCTGCTACTTGGGATCACTACTGTACTACTGCAAGTTTTTTCAAGATTGAATCCTTGCAATGGAACTTAGCATTCGAAATTAAATAAAACGGCTTGATTTAGAGCATTGCTTCTGCCCATAACCCCTGTCAGGGGTTACATATTGTCACCTTTATTTTATTAAAAGCATCATGAATCATGTTGGTACTCACTGGGTACTTTAACACAGCACACAATTTAAAAGAAATACAATAATGCCATGAAAGAAGGATGTGACAAAATAAATCATGAATGCAATATTCTTCAAAGTAGGGGGAAATCAATCACAATTATATTTTTCTCATATTAAATATGGATCATTATATTTTCCTTATGTTAAATAATCATTCATTCCATGTTTTGATCAGTTCAAAGGCTATGATGAATTCATGAAACACAAAACAAGAAGACAAAGGGAATTGTGTATATCTTAGCAAACATATCCTGCACTTGAAAAGAATATAACACTCCACCTAGAGGAATTAAAAAAAAAATAAACATTATTATGTTTCATCACAGTCAACCAGATGTTTAGACTGGATTTGGCATTTTTATCTACCTATCAAGTCTTTCCCAAGGACCTGGGATAGGCAAAGGTTATTGTTTGACGGTATGAGTGTTGAAAGTATCATTGAAGAATGTTAAGTGTTCATAGTAAAGTTGCCCTTTGCAATCGAGTGATAGTAATTTTGTCAATGCTGATAGTGTTCACGTTATGCTCCATATATTTGAGGGTTGCACTCAATATGTCTATTATTATTGGTATTACCTTTGCTTTCTTTTCCCACAGTTGTTTACTTCTAATTTGCAGGTCTTTGTATTTTGTGATTTTCTCAAATTCTTTCTTTTCTATGTTGCTGATTCCCGGTATTATTATTGTTGTTGTTATTGTTGTTATTGTTATACACAACAATGTGAAATCACAACTGCTAGCTCTTTAGCTGCTGTTGGTCTTCATATGCTTTAACTTCTTTCCCAAACTTAGGATATTGTAATGTATCAGTAAAGTACTGTGTATGTGCAGATCCAAGCAATGTAGCCTTTTCTAATTGATAGGTGGACATTTTGTCAATGTGAAGATTTTCTAAGTGCCATTCAAGATTTTTTGGCAGGGCACCCAATGCACCAATAATCGTTGGGACCATCATATCTGGCTTATGCCAGAATTTTTCAACTTTGACTTTCAAATCTTGATAAATTGTGATCTCCAGTTGTTTATTTTCTATTCTACTGTCCCCTAGTATTGCCACATCAATTATCCACACTGTCTTCTTTTCAACCACAGTTAAATCAGATATGTTATGAGCCAAAATTTTATCAGTTTATATTTGAAAATCCCACCATATTTTAACTCACTTATTTTCTACTACTTTTTCAACTTTATGTTCCTCCAATTATTCATTACTAGCATGTGAAAATTTGTGCAGATGTTGTAGTGAATCATTTTGGAAACTGTGTTATGTCATTGTTTATCATCAGTTTGTGCAATCTTCTTGCAGAGGTTGCCTGAATGATCTGTTTCTTTGGCTTTTTTGAACAATCTGCACTTTGAATTATTAGACTATTTTTCAATTCTGGCCTTGATTCAATTAGTTTAAATAGCTTGTTATTATTTGCTAAGAAAATGATTGAATACAAAATGACACTTAACCCAGGTATCTCTGTAAATAATTAGGCCTATCTATACTATTTCCACAGCTGTTCAAACCCAGATGTTTTGAGGGGAGATAAGGCTTAAAGTCACTTCCTTCTTTATCAGGGAGAATAGCCAAATCTGTCAGGATCTATAAACTCATCCTGAAAGGGGTAGACATGTTTGGAGAAGTCTAAATCTGGACTTAGACATCCAGAGACCCTTAGGAGAAGGGACTGCAATCCAGCAGATCTTTGATAAAACCAGGAATGGCTGTTTGTTATATCTTAAAAAAAAAAGCTAAGAAGGACTCAAGGTCATTTTCAATTGCCTTAACTAACCACAAGCTTGACGATATTACTATAGAATCTTTATAAAAGCAATTTAGCACAGTTTTAGGTATAAAATTTAGAGAAACATGATTTCTGAAAGATAATTATTTCTGACATGCATATTAATCTAGAAGGTACAGATCAAGTCAATTCATACCAGCATTTAGAAAAAACTACAAGGCAATAAATTAATCAGTCCTCAACTTTGTCAGAGAGTGATCACAGATAGGAACACGAAAACACAACTAACAAGTGAACAGAGCTGTTTATTTCTATACAAACTTAGTGGAAAGCACATTTACAATAATTCTTGTGACCAGGTGTTGTTTGTGTGTTGAATGTACAATGACATATTCTAATGATAATATATCCTGACAGAATTTTAATGCAACAATTCCAATCTCTACTCCTTTACTAGCTGCTAGTTTTTCCCGTCTGCCCACACATACTTTATCTACTGCCTGCCTGAACATAACAATACCAACGTATACCACCATGTTTTCCCTTCTTAACTCACTCTTGCTCAGTTTTCCAGCACCAGAACCACCTGATGTTCCTCTGCCACTCTGTTTTCCTTACTGCTATCTCTTTACAAATTTCTTCTCTGTCTTCAGCTGCCACAGGGCACCCTCAGCAGTGGTGGATTCAATTTTTTTTACTACAGGTTCTGTGGGTGTGGCTTGGTGGGTGTGGCTTGGCTTGGTGGGTGTGGCTTGGTGGGCATGGCAGGGGAAGGATACTGTAAAATCTCCATTCCCACCCCACTCCACGGGAAGGATACTGCAAAATCTCCATTCCCTCCCTACTCCTGGGAGAAGGTTACTGCAAAATCCCCTTCCCTCCCCAATCCCACTAACCTGATTTCCAGCTCTGTTCTCCTCTACAGGGCAACAAAAGAAGACCCAGCTGATCAGTTGGGACTCGGGAGGCAGAGAATAGATGGGGGCGTGGCCAGTCAGAGGTGGTATTTGCCGGTTCTCCGAACTCCTCAAAATTTCCGCTACCGGTTCTCCAGAACTGGTCAGAACCTGCTGAATACTACCTCTGACCCTCAGCCAGGTGCTAGCTAATTTTCAGGTGGCATGCCCTATCCCACCAAGAATATATACAGGTCACAAAAATAAAACATATATCTTCAGAAGACCATTTGATCTTTAAAATTACTAACAAACTATCCATTCTGGCCCACTACAACCCAGCAAAATTCTCATATTCACATTGCTCCACACCACTTTCTCAGGAATTTGAAAATGGAGTTGGTTCTTCTAGAGGGCTCTGTATACATTTACACACATACATATACATATACACATGTGTGTGTGTGTGTATGCGTGTGTCTGTATGATCAGCATGGATTATATTGTGATCTTACTGACAAAAAAAAAATACAAATTATCTATCTAAACATGCTCTTTAAGAAATGAATTATTTTAGGCTTTTAGAGTAATACAACACCTTAATGCTATAACAATCATTAATATCTTTTTTTCTCATTTTATTATTATTTAAAAAAACAATGTTTGGTGGTAGAACCTTTTAATCATTTAGAACTTTCTGAATTATTATTTTTTTCATTTGAGACTTCTTCCCCCCCAAAACACCCACTGAAATTTGCCAAATAAGAAAGAAAATAATCATTTTTTTATTTTCCACAATGACAATCTCATGAGTTTATAGCAATCTTGAATTTTATGGGAAGAGGACACCTCACAGAGACCAATGGTAGCTTTGAGTATCTGCAGTTTTGAATCAGCTAACTGCAAAACATGTTTTGTTCTCTTGGCAACATCCTAATTATTTCCTTGTCTTGCAGAACTGCAAGTGTGATTTGAAAAGAGAAAAGACTTTGCAAACTACAAACTGAGCCTTGTAAACAGTTCTTTATTGTAGTATGACAAAAAACATTCTGTTAGATCGGGTAGATCAGTTCCCACAGAGACGCGAGACCAAAAGTGATCATTCAGCTCTTTATTTCAGTATATAGTTCTGTACAAGACCTGCGAGCCGCGGCAACCCTTCATATAGGAATTGCTCACGGCTTGGCGGCCAATGACAGGGCTTTGAATCTCCCACGATCGGCTCGGCCAATCACGGTTGATTCTTAGCGCGCCAATCACGGCCGTTTAGTTGTCCAATCAGGTTGAGGTCTGTGTGGACCAATCAGGATTCAGGGTTTGGAGTATGCTAATATAGAACACATTCTGTACATCTTTTCCAAAATGTATGTCAGAAAGGAAATCCTGGTTTCTCCAAGCTGGGTCAAAGAAAAAAAAATACAGAACACCGAGAAGGAGAGGTGAAATTTATTTCTGAGAGCCACAATGCAGGCAGAGTACCAGATCAGCAATCTGAGGTAGCTACAAGTCAGCTTCCTGGAACTGTTTCTTTTCTAGGAAAGCCCCTCTATTGTTCCTTGAAAGCATGCAGACATAGTCCATCCTCCAGGAAATCTTGGAGAGTACAATTAGCCAGCTGGCCAAAAGGGAGCGCTCAGTGGTTTGATATCCTGCAGAGCCTTTGGACTTTGCGTTTCAAATCGGGGTGATGATCTTCGGATGAGGAACTTTTTGTTCCTTAATGAAGAAATCTGTGGAAAGGGGAGGTCTCCGACATCCCGAAGAGATTTCCTTTTATTTGAGAAGGCTGATGCCTTTTTGCTAATTTCAACCTTGGTGTTTAAATGTGCCCTGCTAATTTCAACCTTGGCATGAAATCTGTTGAAATGTAAACTCTAATCTTTTGCTGAAATTTAGCTGAGAAGTCTGAGAAAGAAATAGGGGTGGATGGGTGGGGGAAAGGTTGAATGGCGGAGGGTTTGATTTCCTTCCTTTATATGTGTTAAGTTGTGAAACTTCAATTTACAGTAGTGTTTTTTTTCCTCCCTCTTCTGTGACTCAGTCTCACTTGGCAAGCAAGTCTATTCCTAATTTTAAATAGCATCGCTTAACTCTCTTTTCTCTTATAATGCAAACACACAACACACACACACACACACACACACACACAAAGGGAAAATAAAGCATATCCACTGAAATTAAATTATATCAATACTTTGTTTGGGTTTATTTTCCTAAGTGGTCTGCAAATGCTGTCTCCAGCTGTATATCTCTTCTGAATCTGAGCCATTTTTTCCCTCAGATTCTATAGATCTTTTAAATTTCACTGGCCTATAATGGAAGTAATATAAATGTCTTTATTATGAAGATTTGGAGGCAATTTATACCGTACTCTCAGAGACAGCATGGGAGTCTAAAAGAATTTACCTCGGCTTTGATTTACTGCTCACCATCTAAATTACTTGCTGCTTGCTGTTAGTTCAATAATGCGTTACCAAGGCATCTAAAAGTTTTTATGTAGTGATGCTGGTACTGTTAAACTAAATCAGCACACTTTATTGTGGTTTAGAGTCTGATGGATTTGCCTCCGAGTTTTGATGTAAGGGAGGATTCCTCACACCTAGGAACTGAAACTTCTTTCCATCCCAAAATGTAGTGTGGAGAAGATGACTTTCAGTATATGGGTCGAGAATAGGGGGAAAAAAAAGCATATCTCATCCCAGGATTCTGTTGGGAGAAGGTAGAATAGTTGTCTCCAAACTTTCTGTCTTTGTGGATTAGTGGGGCGGGAAGGGGAAGAGGAGATGGTTCCGTGTGAGTAGTTGCTGAGCTTGTGTACTTATGCAGCTCCATTTGCACAAGCAGAGAGCATGCACACCTGCCACTCGCACAAACGGAACTGCGCATGCGCACTCACACGCCTCTTCTGCAACCTAGTTCTGAAAGGGCCACGACCTGGTAGTGGATCACGGACTGGGGGTTGGGTACCCCTGAGGTTGGTCCACCCTCTATGGACTGCATAAACATATCAAGAGATATGCCGAAATGTTTGGAGCCCTGCACATAACAAGAATAGAATAGAATAGAATAGAATAGAATAGAATAGAATAGAATAGAATAGAATAGAATAGAATAGAATAATAACAATAATAAAATATAGAGACCAAATGAGGCAGTTCCACCCTGGAGGTGGCTAGTAGATTGATCCTTCCCTCCCCTTGCTCTCTTGCTCTCCACCCATCCATATTGTTGCTTATCATATTGATGTATTATTCTCATTATGTTCCTTTGTCATTGTTTATTTTATTGTTTTATCATTTCACTCTTGTTTGCACTCTTTCTTCCTTTCTATTACTATAAGCCGCCTAGAATAGCCCCAGGGCAAAATAGACAGCAAGTAAATTTAACAAATACATAAATAATCAAATATGTATTATTTCTTACATTAGTTTCTCCTCCCCCTTCCCCCTTTAAGCAGCAGGCAGACCAGCCCCACCTATGTGGAACAGTGTCTGGCCCAAAGTCACCTGTCAAACTTTTTTTGGCTGGTGATAGACTTGAGCCTGCATTTTCCCCGCCTTAATCCAACACCTGAACTCCTATATCATACTGGTTCTTCTTAAAAAAATGCCTATAGCCAAATCAAGCTGGGCTTTTCCTACTTATTTATTTACTGCAATTCAAATTATCCTTCTAGTCCTGCATAGATATATCCAGTAAATGAGCATTTTAGTGTTCCAAATGCAACATATGATTTTTTTTCCCAAGAGCTCTATGCTATTTTCAAACCAAATTTCAGCATTATGCAGCTCAATGAGAGGCAGAGAAAAAAACATTGGAGTTGGAAATATTCTGAGCTTGTGACTACAGGTAGTCGTCAACTTACAACTACAACTGAGCTCAAAATATGGCTAAGCAAGACAGTTGTTAAGTGAGTTTTCCCCATTTTACAACCTTTCTTGCCACAACTGTTAAATGAATCACTGCAGTTGTTTAGTAACACAACTGTTAAGTCAATCTTCCCCATTGACTTTGTTAAAAAGGGGATCTGGGACATTCCAACCATCATAAATATGAGTCAATTGCAAAGCATCTGAATTTTGATCCTGTGACTATGGCGATGCTGCAGTGGTCATAAGTGTGAAAAATGGTCATTAGGTCCCTTTTTTTTTTCAGTGCCATTGTGACTTCGAATGCTCATGAAACAAATGGTTGCAAAATCAAGGGCTTCCTGTATTCCTACAAGGAGGAGCCTGAACGGACCATGATTAGGGAAGCAGGTTTATACAGCTCTAACTGAAAAGAAATTTAGGAAAATAGGGATAGGCTGAGCCTAGCTATCTAACTGCCATCCGTCAGAAATGGTGTAGGGTCTCCTGCTTGGGGAGGGGGTTGCACTAGTTGACCTAAAGGTCCCTTTCAACTCTGATAATCTATCTATCTTAGAGAAGAGTCAGACATCCTGTGCCTGGGTGCCTGGGACCAAAAAGGGCCAAAGCAACCTTCAAAACAAAGAGCAAGCAGAGTGATAGACAAAGGGTGATTGACCTGGTATAACCCCTTAGCCCTTTCTTAGCACATCATTGCTTCTTGTGGTCAAGAGGTCAGGAAGTGCTGAAAAGTCCTGCTGTTTTCAACACAAAAGAGCAGCTCCCTCAGTTATGGATATACAGAAATTGTCTCGTGGGGACAAAATAGTGCTCCATCCCTGCTCTGTTGACAAAAACTAATGGGACTCTTGTCTGAACTTCATTATAAACACTAGCAGGGGCCAGAGGGGTAATGTCCACCACCTCATCTGAGTCAGTAAACTAGGATCTTATCCACATTGCCTGATTGCTCCTCTCTAGGATGAGACAGCAGTTGTGTTTTGAGAGTTGAAATAGTTGACAGCCTGTAGCAATGGTGGTGAACCTTTTTGGCACCGAGTGCCGAAACGGGAGCACATGTACATGTGCGGGAGCACCAGAAACTGGAAGAGCACCTCCACAGCACATGTGTGTGAGCACCAAAAACCAGAAGCTAAGTTTCCCGGCACATACATGTGTGCTGGCCACCTGGTCTTCCGGTTTCTAACACACATGTGAGTGTGAAGACCAGCTGTACATGGCACGTACATGTGGGCTGGGAAGCTGCTCTTCCGGTTTCCGGCACTCCCACGCATATGAAAACCAGCTGGCCGGCGTGCATGCATGGAAGAGCAGCAAGCAACAGCTGGCATGCTGGAGAGAGATGGTTCTGCATGCCACTTCCGGCACACATGCAATAGCTTCGCCATCAGGGGCCTATACTTATCTCTTGTCAGTCCTCCAAGATAGTCCAGACTAGGAAACCAGAACCTAGAATACTGACCCTACCTTTATTGTAAGATGTCAGGCTCGAAACCAAGAATGACACACAGTGACTCTACTAAACTGAATTATTTATTGTTTCACACCCATAGACAAAATTGTGCCAGACTGAGCACTCTACTGTTTTCATTCACAATATACTCTGGGAGCTATTAGGGAAGGGCTGTCTTCACTCTCTTTCACTCATTCATAACATCCGGACTGGGTGGCCTCCTACTCCTCTGGAGTGAACCCCTCCCTTCTGGAAATCCACTTCCTTACTACATTCCATCAGGGAATGGGTTACGGCAACAGAATCTTGTAAGTCTGAAAGCATTTTCCTTCTCCTCTGCCTTTATGTTGCAGAGAACTAGGAAGGGTCCCTTCTGAGGTGCTTTTTCCACCCTCCCTTCCTTTGGTATGCTGTCTCTTCTCTGACTGTTGCCCTGTTGTCTGACTGTTGCAGCAGCTCTTGCTGTCAGGGTTCCAAGTAATAGATCCATTGCAAGCAAGAACTCCGAGGTAGGTGGATTCCTCAAAGAATAGCTTTATCGGAAACATCGTATTGGCACATATCTGGTGAAAACCAATTCTGAGGGGGCCCTTGGTTTTCACCTAATTAAAAGCAAAAGTTTCCCCCTCAACCTGAAACAATCAGTCATATGGCCCAATCAAGGCAGCTTCAGCTGGTCTGGTGACATCACTCCTCCTTCCTCCGGCCAGGTGTGAGAACGTCCTTGGTCCCCAAGAGAAAGCATTTTGACTACACAACCCCAGCTATCTCTAATCCCTCCTCCCCATCCAACATGACTTCATCCAGGTCACCTTCAGGGATGACATTTGCTCTTTCCCCTCAAGCTCATCTCATAGTCTCTTACAACTCCCTCCCATCCCAAATTCCATACATTAGACATGTATAAAATTATAGCAGGAAATATTCAGGAAGGGTCTGGTCAGTGAAAAATGGGAGGACACAAGAGTAGGAGAATTGTCCAATGGGAGGCGGTGGGAGCCTGCAGTCTGGATCAAGTTATCTTTGCAAGCTGTTCCAAAGTAACTCAGTCAAAACAGGATTTTCATAAACCCCAAGTCAGCACGAATACAGAAGAGGAGCAGTTGAAGCAGTAAGTGTGGATATGCCCCAGTTAGGAACTATGGAAAAGAAGTGAACATATTGGACTGGGAAAGGAGGGATCCAGGGTCCAATCCTCACCAGGCAGGAAGTTCACTAGATACCTTTCTATCAGTGAATTTTCTCAGCCCAGTTCTGTTCTCCAATAGAGGATCTAATCAAGGGTGGGATTCAAAAATCCCAGCAACCGGTTCACTGCCTGGTTGCTGGGTGGGCATGGCCATGGTGGACGTGGCCTACTAGAACTTCTGGGAGGGCTGTTTTGCCTTCCCCAGTGTCTGGAGGTTTCCCTCGAGCCTCTGGGAGGGTGAAAACGGCCTCCCCCAGGCTCCAGAGGTCCTCTGGAAGCCAGAAAGAGGCCCGTTTCCGGACTTCTGGAAGGCCCATTTTTCACCCTCCCAGAACCTCTGTGTGGACCCTGCACTTACCTGCATCCAAAACAGGCCACGTGGAGACTCCTGGGAGGGGAGAGGAGGGTTGGGCGGGGCCAGCCGGTTGGTTCAACTACCGGTTCAGCAAACCAGATGTAAATTTAACATCCGGTTCGCTCGAACCAGTCCGAACCGGCTAAATAAATCCCATCTCTGGATCTAACTAGGAAAAACAACTAGGCAGCAACTACTGCTTTTTGCAAGCACGTGGGAAAATGACTCAGCTGCTTAATGCTAGGGCTGTTTTGTTTTGGGAGCTTACACATACAGTATGTACATACACATATTCACACATCAGCAGAGTCTATAATTTGATATGCAAAAAAGGGAGGACTATAACTTTCATTCTTGACCCACCGTACACCCTGAAAGGAAAGGAAAGAAAAGAACAGAGCACAGAAATTATTTTGTCTCAGAGTGTATTAAGAATTTCAGTGGAAGCAAAGTGGCTGGAATCTTCCTCAAAGAGGCTGCATTCCAGTATCTCTCTGCAATTATTGCTAATGGGGCTATTATGAGTAGAAATGCTCCTAACAATACTTTGCCCACTTTTACATATAATCTGAGCTTGGCAAAATGTTCAGTTATAGGTGCTGAGCAGCTTTTTCTTCTTCCTAAGAGCTTACTGCTGTAGCATAACAGCTATAACACTACACACACTCTCTCTCTCTCTCTGATCATGACTGATTCTCAGAGTTTCCCTGAGTAAGTCCCAGCCCTTTTTGGCGGTGACGTTTTTGAGAAGTGGTTTACCATTGCCTCCTTCTTAGGGCTGAGAGAAAGTGACCGGTCCAAGGTAACCCAGCTGACTTTGTGCCTAGAACTCACTGTCTCCTGGTTTCTAGCCTGATGCCTTCACTTCCACACTGAAGTAACTCTGAAGAGTAACTTCTCTCAAATGTTGCTATGGCTGCTGCTGTCTCAGGCAGATTCACCAACTTAAATAATTCTCTCAGCATGACTGACATTGTTTATAAAGAAAGCTAAAGCAAGGTGGATATGAGATGACTAGTTTATACACAACATATGAAATAACTATCTGGAAAAATGACTTTGGGCTACTGGAGCACGTCTAGAAGGTTCTAATATTTTTGGATGTAATGCAATGCTGTACATTAAAAAGCAGTAACTTATAGCCAGTTTGTAGTATAGTACTTCCTCCTTTAGGAAAAAGCATTTTTATGTCTTTATTCTTGTACACATGTGAAAATGAGGTATACTATGCAGACAAATAGCAACAGGGAGCCAATAATAGCTGCCTAGTTATGATCTACTGCAGGGGCGGACAACTATGGCCCCTTTACAACCTGTCGACTTCAACTCACAGAATTCTGGGAGTTGAAGTCCACAAGTTATAAATGGGCTATAGTTGCCCCTTCAGCCTCCAGGTAAAGATCTTTCTTTAGCCTCTCTGTGATCCTAATTCTTATCTTACTCAATAACAAAGCTATTTAAGATGGACAGATTTCCAAGGTTTTTCTAGCCATTTTCAGGATCATTGCCTGTAGTTTGGGAAGCTGCACCGCAACACATATAGATGGCATCTGGTCACACAAAATTAGTCTGCAAAGTACTACTACAGCATGTTGATATTGCCATGTAATTAGTTTTAGTTATAAGAAAGCAATATGGCTCTTCTAAAACGTATCCCTATATTGTAAGGCATACAACACCACCCACACACAATCCTCAGTTTTAAGAAATTCATCTCCCAAAATTGGGCGATGTCCTTCTCATCTGTGAAAACTTAAAATGCTAGAGATGATATTCTTTCTTCTGTGTTCTTTCTCTGCCCCTGTTGCATATGCACCATTTTTTTTTTGTTTGCAAATTTATTACCTATTTATTATTTTTTCTCAGGTAGATATATCTTCATTTCACTAATGGAGTTTTTCCAGGTATTTTTTTTAGGCTTTTTAATGAATACATTTACGTTCTCTTTCAACGTTATCTTTCCATTAATTTATTTTACCACAAATAACAGCTGCTGAGATAGTGAAGGAAGTAATTTATCAAGTCCATAATCTCAATTTTTCAGAGTTCTTTGCTTTCATGCTTCCCTGGAGACTTCCTTTGGTTCCCCAAAGCTAGGTGTTCCTCTTAGCTTTTGCAGCTGGTGCAGTTTTTAGCTTGACTGCCAAATGCAATTTTCAAGTAGGAATTCATCTGGCATCTCTGGAGGCCTTGCCTTGTCTGATTGTAATTCATGCTTTAACCCAGTTGTGCAGCAGGCCTTTCAGGAAGATGTGGAAAAAAAAATTGAGTGTAAGGGCACAGTCATTCATGGACAACCCCCTCCTCATTTCCTTCCTGAGATATAAAAGGGCCCAGATTCTGAAGATACGAAGATTTCCTGGGATTGCTGCAATCATTACTTGCAGAATCAAATGCACACAGAGTAATTGCAACATTAAGCTCACGGAAATTGTAGAAGCAAACACTTGCATACACAGCTCAGAGGTGGTATTCGGCAGGTTCTGACCAGTTCTGGAGAACCGGTAGCAGAAATTTTGAGTAGTTCGTAGAATTGGCAAATACCACCTCTGACTGGCCCCGCCCCCATCTATCCTCTGCCTCCCGAGTCCCAGCTGATCAGCTGGGTCTCCTTTTGTTGCCCTGCACAGGAGAATGGAGCTGGAAAGCAGGTTAGTGGGATGGGAAGGGAATAGGGATTTTGTAGTAACCTTCCCCTGCTACACCCACCAAGCCACGCCCACAGAACCGGTAGTACAAATGTTTGAATCCCACCACTGACACAGCCAGTCCTCGACTTACAACCATTCATTTAGTTTATCAAAGTTACAATGGCACTGAAAAAAAGTGGCTTATGATTGTTTTTCACATTACAACCATTGAAGTATCCCTCCGTGTCCACCTGATCAAAATTTGGACACTTGGCAACTGGCATGTGTTTATGATAATTGTAGTGTCGGGGGGGTCATGTGATCACCTTTTGCAGGTTTCTGACAAGCGAAGTCAGTGGAAAAGCCAGATTCACTTAACAACCGTGTTGCTAACTTAACTACAGACATTCATTTAACAACCGAAGCAAAAAAGATCGTAAAATGGAGCAAATTAAGAAATGTTTTGCTTAGCAACAGAAATTTTGGGCTCAATGATGATTATAAGTTGTGGACTACCTGTATCAAAGAAAAGGTTTCCCCCAGAGGTGGTATTCAGCAGGTTCTGAATGGTTCTGGAGAATCGGTAGCGGAAATTTTGAGTAGTTTGGAGAACCGGCAAAAGCCACCTCCCCACTGGCTCATCTATTCTCTGCCTCTGGAGTCCCAGCTGATCGGCTGGGTTTTCTTTGGTTGCCCTGCACAGGAGAACAGAGCTGGAAACTAGGTTAGCGCGGTGGGGAGGGAATGGGGATTTTGCAGTACCCTTTCCCTGCCACGCCCACCAAGCCACGCCCACAGAACCGGTAGTACAAATGTTTGAATTCCACCAATGGTTTCTGCCCCCCCCCTCCATTCTTTGATCCAGAAGTGAATTCCTAGGTGTGGGAATAAGGAGAGCAGAAACAAAGTTTAAAATGTTTTATTTAAAAATAAATGAAACATAGAAACAGCAACACAGTGATTTTTTAAAATTATTATTTTGAAATATTTATGTAAGAGGAGAGACAGAAAGAAAATACATTTTAACACTGGTTGGGGGTGTCCCAGCAGCCTAATTTTTCCTTTATTTTCTAAACTGCATTCTTTCTAACCTGTTCTCTTCACCAGATGTATTCACTTGCTGAGAGAAACGTTGGTTTTTTGTTTTTTTTTCTTCAGACTTCTGGTGCAGCAGTACAGTTTTTAAAAGGAACAATTGTTAGAACGGTGTTTTTCAATCTGGCAATTTTAAGATATCTGGACTTCAACTCCCAGAATTCCTGAGCCATCTGGCTGGGGAATTCTGGGAATTCAAGTCCATGTATCTTAAAGTTGCCAAGTTTGAAAAATATCAGCCTAGAGCATAAGAAACATCCCTCCCTTCTCTAATGGTCCTCTCTGGAAATCCCTTTGCCAGGCTCCTGTTGTCAATGTATGATTTATGTTCTTTCGGCTTTCTGTTTCTTATTTCTTCTCATGGTTCAACTGACTTTTTCCAAAAATTAATGCTTTTGTGCTTCGCTTCAGCTGCTCCTTTTATTCTAGTTTCCCTCTGAATCAACTCTCTACTGACCGGCAACACAACTTTGAATTTCAGGTGTTGGTTCATTACACAACTATTTCAGTGCCCCTTCAATAAAGATGCAATAGGTATTATACCTACGACACAACCTCTCATTAGATGTAACATTTTTTAGGTTTTTCTTTAATTTAATGCCTTTGCATTTAGAAATGTGGGCAAAACACTTCAGTTTATACATTCCACCAGTGAAGAATTTTATTTAAGCAATACAGCAGTTCATGGTTTGATTTATGTCCCCAATGGTGTATACTTTTTTCTTACTTGCTTGCCAAACCCACTTGAATAAACAAAGGAGAAGTATCAAGCCCCCTGAACATGGATCAATCCCAAATTTACCTTCTTTATTTAACCACCTATGAGAATCATAAATCTTTGCTCATAAAATTCTTAGCCATCATCACAATAGTTGTTACCATTATGTAAGCATATGATTTCATCTGTCATCAAGTCAAATATGATCTTGAGTCCTTGACAAAAGCCCCAAACTTGGTATGGTTTCTATATAGCATTCTAAGACCACATAGAATAATATTTTCAAAGCTGTTTTTTAAATAGGCATTTCCCCTCCTTCCATGATGCACCATGCACCAAGCTCTGGTTAATTATGTTTTAAAAGCCTCATCTCATTTAATAGAATGGGAAAGAAATCATTAATTTTATAGGCAAGAGGAAAGAAAGGACTATTTCTATAAGGAAAACAAATCATTAGCACATGACAAGGAGATTTTCTAGATAAATTTATTTGTTGTAGAAAAAAAGATCAAAACAAGAAAGGACAACAACGAAATATAAATTAGTAGCTCAAATATCCATGCAGCCTTATATTTCTCTTCGTCTTTACAATAGGAGAAGCCCTTCTATGTCATTGTGCAAAAGTATTTAAAAAAACTTTACACAGCTACCTTCTTCAAAAGATCTCATTCAGATCCAGGCATTTACCAATGTCCTCAACTTGCGACTGTTTGTTTAATGATTGTTCAAAGTTACAACGGCACTGAAAAAGGGACTTATGACCATTTTTCACACTTACGACCATTGCAGCATCCCCATGGTCCTGTGATCAAAATTCGGATGCTTGGCAACTGGCATGTATTTATATGAAGGTTGCAGTGTCATGGGATCACCTTTTGCAACCTTCTGACAAGCAAAATCGATGGGGAAGCCAGGTTCACTTAATAACCATGTTACTAATTTAACAAGTCCAGTGATTCACTTAACAACTGTGGCAAGAAAGGTCATAAAATGGGGCACTTAGCAACTGTCTTGCTGAGCAATGGAAATTTTGGGCTCAATTGTGGTCATAAGTCAAGGATTACCTGTACATTAACTCAAATGACAAATAGAGGAAAGTAGCTAAAAAGATTGGAGACAAATGTACCAGTGTCAGAGGTTGTAAGTGTCAGCTATGGAATTCATTGCTGCCACATAGTTGGAGAAAGTGGGAAGGGGGTGATGTTAATTGAGTAGCTCTTAGTAGAAAAAATGTAATTATTTTGATAGTTCAAGGTTACAGAGTGTGGCGCAGAAAGAATTAGAACTTACTTTGGGATTGGTTCACGTGATGTGGTGATGAGGGAAAAGGGGGTGGTTTGTAGGCTGGGACTTTGTGGGGAGGCCGGGAAGCTTTTAGTTCCAGAATTCCACAGAATGTGCTAGGTGCTATTCTAATAAAAGTACTTTGAGATGACCTATGTCTTGGAGTTACTGACAGGAATGGATTTTCCCTGGAACGCTGACAGTAAACTTAGATTAAATCTTTTGCAAGTGGAGCTGCTATTCATCTGTAAACACCTGAGCAATCAAATATGATTGCTCCTGGTGGCTCTTTTCTTGATGGGGTTGTACTGCTCTTAAGAAGTTGGTTTGTAACTTGGGGGTGTCTTGAAACAGCAGATGAAATCTCTGACTACAAGGCCCCTTCCCATCCATGAGAATGAGATGGGGGATGGGTTTAAAAAAGTGATCACACTCTGCTCCTTTTTCTGTGTCTCACATTCAACCCATGTAAAAAAAAAATAGAGGCAGGTCTTTGATTCTGTGGTTCTGCCTTCCATATTGATGTTTGTATGCTCTCTTGGGGATGCCCTAGTCCAGCAAAATTTGGCTTTTATCACTTATGGACTTCAACTCCCAGAATTCCTGAGTGAGCCATGAAAGGTTCCCCTCCCTGGCCTACTGGTTTTTCAGTTGTGAGGGAAATCAATTTTTGACTTGAATGGGACTGTTTAAGCCCTAAACCTTTGAGCTCTAAGCAAATTCTAGTGTAAATAATTTATGAAAAGTCCTAGAATACGGTGGGGTGAAAACAGTGATGTAAGAGAAAGATTCCCATTTAGGAGCTAATGCTAATTTTTAAGTGTAACGGACAGTTTAAGATTCGCTCCATTCATTTTTATATTTTCAGCAGATAGGTGACCCTAACCTAAAGCTGTTTCTCAACTCTGCCAATTATATATAAAAAATTAATGTTGTTGTTTTTGGCATGTCATCTCCTGTCTCCTTCATTCCACTCCCAAATAGTATAAATGTCTCAAGCTCTGTAATGGAACACACCTGGATCTCCCTATCGAGGCTGAAATCTTTGGATAAATATATGAACTACCTGTTTTTAAGATTCATGCCACATAAGTCAACCTTTAGACTTTTGGGGCCTTGGTTCAAAAATTGTAGACTATAAAAGGCTCGTGATTTATAGATTATTTAATAGACTGAAATGATTAATTGTCTGATTTATTTGTGGGCATTTTTTTAATGGCAAGCCTTGTGCAATAAAATATTATAGAAGCAGCAGACAGACAAAACCATTATTTAAGATGTTTTGATTGGATTACAATGTAGAAGCAAAAAAAAAAAAAAAAGAAGATAATTGTGAGGCTCCAACATGTAGTAAATGTTTCTAGATTATTTCAAATGCTCAGTAATAAACAACTTTAAAATACTAAGGAAAAGTGGTTAGGGGGAAGTAAAATGGGATTTATCAGCAAATCGTATCGGCCTATTAGTGACTGGAAACCTCAGAGAGTGGAATATAATTTTATATGCAAAGTATCAAAGACTTAAGTTATGGATAGGAACAGAGTAGCAAAGAGGCTCGTGTCGCAATGGCATGTTGGCAGGCAGCAATGGCGGGCAGAAGCAGTCTGCAGGCATGTCGTGCATGCGCAGTAAAAAAAAACCTTTTAAAAAAAACACAACAGTTTTTTTTCAACTTTGGAGCAGCGGATAGGGGTGGGGGCCAGGGGTTATAGGATTTATTTCAACAATAAGCTCTTTCTTGCTGGGGGGGGGGGGGGGGGGGGGGGGGGGGGGGGGGGTTTTTGTTTTGGGGGGGGGGGCGGGTTTCGGGGTGGGGGGGGTTTGGTTTTTTTTTTTTTTTTTTTTTGGGGGGGGGGGGGGGTTTTTTGTTTTTTTTTTCTACAAGTATGTAAACTATTAATGGCCCAAACAAACTGGTGGTAGATAAGATTCACAGGAAGTCAAGGTGGGCTGAACTTAGATCTCTTGTGGGCACAAAGGAACTTGTGACTGATGACATGTTTGTCCCCTCCCCTGGGCTCATCCTGATCATCTCCTAGACCACCCATTCTAATAGCCCAGGATGCTCTTTGCCAGTGGTGGGATTCATTTTTTTTTACTACCTGGTCTGTGGGCGTGGCTTGGTGGGCATGGCATGGTGTAGCTTGGTGGGCGTGGCAGGGAAAGGATATTGCAAAATCTCCATTCCCTCCCCACCCCACTAACCTGCTTTCCAGCTCCCTTCTCCTGTACAGGGCGACAAAAGAAGACCCAGCCGATCAGCTGGGACTTGGGAGGCAGAGAATAGGTGGGGGCAGGGCCAGTCAGAGGTGGTATTTGCTGGTTCTCCGAACTCCTTAAAATTTCCCCTACCGGTTCTCCAGAACTGGTCTGAACCTGCTGAATACCACCTCTGCTCTTGGCGACACTTTTGCTTTTTTTCTGTGCAGGGAGGCAGATTGCCAAGCACAGCAACTGGGCTATAGTCACTCCCTGTTTTTATTTTCTAAGAATGGCCCTAGGCCCTGCACACCTGCAGGCACCCCTGAAAATAAAGCTGAGAAACCAAAGAATCACACCAGCTCCTTATTCAGTGTGCTAAATAAACATTTTAACCAAGGTAGGGAAAGCATGCAGAGAATGACTACTGAAGTTTTTTTCCCAACTCCTTAAGTAAGATTCTGCTTTGAGTCACATGACTGGAAGAGAGGTGAGCACATGCTCAGAATGGAAAAGATCATGTATGCTAGGCTGCTGCCCAAATGCCCTTTGCCCTTTGTAGCATTGGGGGAAATTTTCTGGATCCCCTCCCCCAATTGCCCCTGGTTCTAATTCAGACGTTCTTTTTTCCACCTCCTTCCACTTCTAGATTTGCTCCTATTCTGCTCAATCTTCAGAGTCTCCCCCCCACGCCCCCAGTGTTCCATTGGGCTGGCAAGGATAAAAATAAAACCAGTTAAAGGCAGAGATTTAAAAACTTGGCATACTAGTTTTCACAGTCATTATTATATTGCTTACTTTTGTTATAGATACAGTCTCTGGCTTCTCTAGAGAACTTGAGAAGAAATCCTAAGAGGCACTGCCAGCTTAATGTAGGTAGTAATAACCAAGAGGGATCAATGATATGGTTCCTGAGGTACAGTATTTGAACTGGAAAGATAGGGAATTTTCATCTGAAATTGTCTCAATGCATAGTAGTAAATCACATGTGCATGTGCACACACTGTTTTACTCATTGCTAGCAACATAACAGACATTAGCCTTTGACAGTCATGAACCATGGGTGTCCAACCTTTTGGTTTGCCTGGGCCACAGCGAGAGAAAAAGAATTGTCTTGGGCCGCATATCATATATATATTATAGTTAATGTGTAGAAATCACATAATAATGTTAAAAGTTTATGAACTTGTGGGGGCACATTACTAGCTGTGTAGGGCTGCATATGGCCCATGGGCTATGGGTTGGACAGGCCTGCTCTAAATTATGTAGCATTTGCAATTTCAGTGACAAAATTACTGAAATTTTACTGTTTTGGAAATGTTTCAGGTATTGCAGCTGATTCATCCTCAACAACCAAAGTAATAGAAGAGAATTATTATCTCAAAAGCCTAGAGTCCAAACTAAGGGCTAAGCTAGAAGTGTTGCTAGTCAAATGCACCTTTCTCTTTTTGTTTTCTTGCCTCCATGTTTCAAAAATGCAGTCTGGAAGGCAGCAATCTTTCACATGTGTAGAAAGACCTTTGTTATAAATCCTATTCCAGCAAATATTCTTTTTTTTTTTAAATAAAAATTTTATTTGGGTTTTCACAAAACATAATACAAGTAAAATTTCTTTTTTTGAGAATAGCATGGTCCCGGGTTATCACTTCTCCATACAAACACAAATTCAATTTCATATTCATCTTTGTGTTCTGTTCTATATCTTATTACTATTTTAACATTTTCTCAATAATTTTTCCATTCCCTTAATTTTCTCAATCTTACTTTTAATTATCTCATTTCTTTCTAAATTCAATTATATATATATATATCTTTTTCTAAGTTTCAATATCTTTCTAGTCATTATATTTATACTTTGGTCTGTCCTGTTTCAATTTCATACTTTCTTTTCTCATTAAACAAATTTTTTTCCTGTAGTTACTAATTGGAGTATGACACCTTTGTATTTTTTTAATTTTTATCCATTTAACTCTTATTTAAACTTCAATTTATGCCTTTACAATTATCTCATAACATTTAATATAACACATAACTTCTTTCTAGTCATTATATTTAACTGTCTGTCCTGTTCAAATTCTGCTTGGTACATTCTTAAATTTATACCTTTTATAACATTTAATATAACATAACTCAGCACTAAGTTCTTAAAGAGAATATATATATATATAACAATAATAAATAAAATACTTATTCTATTCCAATTCAGCTCTATCATTAATGTTAATTATAATCTTTGACATCTTTAACATTTCTTTTCAATAGGGTATCATACTTCTAGGAACAGATATAATATTTCCATAATTTTTTCATGTTCCTTTCATATTCCTCTTCACTTAATTTTTTATAGCACATTTATAATAATTAAAATGTTCCCCTCCTTTCCTAATTTCATTCTCTCATTCTCTTTATTTCATTTATTTATTAAACATTCCATTCCATTACAATGAGTATTTTATCTATCATTTTAATCACACTTGTTTCATATTTTCAAAGTTCATTTCTATTTCTAATATAACAATACTACCTTATGTACCTTTGCAGAATCCCCCTTTCAATTAAGTTTTCACCCATTATCACTGTGTCTTCTAAATAGGCTTATATCCTTAATCCTTGTACGTTTTCCTTGTTTCTCTATGTTCTGTTTCTGTCCTTTATAATTTCTTTTCCTTTCCCTCTTCCCCCTCTTCTTCTCCCTTCCCTTTTTGACCCCTTCTCTCTCTAATTCTGATTCTCTCTTCTGTAATCCTCTCTTCTGTTTCTTCCTAATGTTGTAATTACTTTTCAAACTATTCTTTTTTGGGGTTGTTTTTTCAAATCTTAAATTTTTCACTCTCTTTCCCCCCTTTCCTTTCTTATCCCCACATAGAAATACTTGGTCATTGAAGATGGCTTCTTCTTTGTCCAGCCCTTCTTGTTATACAGGCATTTCTTGTTGTTTCTCATAGTTCAGGATCTCCATTTCTAAAAATTGAAATACGAAGCCAAAAGAACCTCTTCCTTCTTGTGCATCTTCTTTCTGTTTTTTCAGTTCCATTCTCAATTCTTCCAAGAGTGATACCATTTTAAAAACTTTTAAACAACCACCCGATTAATTTTAGTCCTTTAGATCCGATAGCCAAAAATCCAAAAATCACCAAATAATCCAAATAATCCAAAGCTGTTTCTTGCTTCTTTTTTCCACTTTCTCTTCCTGGGGTTCTCTTATCTTGTTACAAAGTTTCTGTTAAAATGTATCTTTTAGGAATCTTGTTAAAGTTTCACTGTTAATACCTTTCACTTCCAGGTGGACTCCTCCATTTTTCCAGATCCCACCCTTTTGTTTTTTTTCTTCTTTTAAAAGTTTTTGAGAATCCAGAAATCTTTATTATCCCTTTGACATTTTATTTTCAGTTTAAATACCTGTTAATGTCAAAGTAGATTTTTGCCGGTTTCTTGCTTAAATCTCTTAGTTGTCAATATAGGGAAGAAAAGAAAAAAAAACCCAAATCCTTTTCCTTCCCTGTCTCATCCGCCGCTTCAAAGTCTTCTTTGGGAACAATGTTGTTCTTTATAATTCAAATTCCAGGGTACCTTATATTGTTGCTTTTTCAGTTCGACCCAGTCAGCCAAAACTTTCTTTTCTTATCTTCCTCCTGCACATTCTTTCTGGTCGAGTTCTTCTTTGAGGTGGCCATTTCTGACCACTGCTGCAACTGCCTTTGGGAAAGGGAGTAATGGCCAGCTGGGGAGGAGAGATGCGACTCTCCTCGACCCTGCTGGCAGTCTCCTCCCTCTTCACCACCTCTATGGGGTGGCTTAGCCCCGAAACCAGCTGGCACAGGGTGCTCCAATGGTAAGCACAGATTGAAATTGCGCACGATCGCAGATTTCGGTCTGTCGCCGAAGAAGCTCAAACCAGAAGCCCTCCAGCAAATATTCTTGATTAAAATGTTGCTTGGTTGCAAATAGTGGATGGAAGACAGATGGTTACAGCTTGACACGATCGGTCAGGTGAGGTCTAAGTCCTTTGACAGTTTGAAAACCAATTGGAAAAAAAGCCATCAGATCTTTACATTTATGATAAACATAGCATCAAAACAATGGACATCTACAGGCAATAAACTTGTTGGATGGGCAGGTAGAAGTTTTTGCCCATCTTCAACTGTGAAGCCATTGTGATTGTGCCAGGAGTGGAAAGATCTTGAAATGGTAACATCGTAATCCAATTGGATTACTGCAATGCTTTCTATGTAGGGCTATCTTTGAAAATTCCTTCAATCTAATGATTCCATCTATCGGCATTGAGGATGTGTGCTTTCTCTGCTGTGGCATGTATCCTTTGGAACACCATCACCCCAGGGATCCATACCAGAGGTGGTATTCATCAGATTCTGGAGAACTGGTAGTGGAAATTTTGAATAGTTCAGAGAACCGGCAAATGCCACCTCTGACTGGCCCCGCCCCCATCTATTCTCTGCCTCCCAAGCCCCAGCTGATAGGCTGGTCTTCTTTTGTTGCTCTGCACAGGAGAACAGAGCTGGAAAGCAGGTTAGTGGGGTGGGGAGGGAATGGAGATTTTATAGTAACCTTCCCTTGGAGTGGGGAGAGAATGGAGATTTTACAGTATCCTTCCCCTGACACCAAGCCATGCCCAACCAAGCCACGCCCACAAAACCGGTAGTAAAATTTTTTGAATCCCACCACTGATCCATACTACCCCCATTTTGATGATATTCAAAATGTCATTGAAAGCCTAGTTGATGCCTCAAGATTTGGGGTACAGTGAGATCAAGTGTCTCTTGGATATTGGAGATACCTGGGATGGTATTTTAACTGTATTCCTCTGTTGGATGTGATCTTTGTTCTCACCTTTGTATTGTTTTCCGTGCTTTTAATGTTATACGCTGCCCAGGATTAAGTGACCTCCAAATTGAATAAAGAAACAAAATGGCTTGGAAGCTGCAATTAGTCCAAAATACAGAAGCCCACTTCTTGACTGGCAGGAAGCATCACGATCATATTGTGCGGGTGCTGCATGGCCTGCCAGAAATTTCCCAAGTGCAATTTAAAAAGCGTTTAAACTTTGATATGGCATGAAGCCCAGGAACTTATAGGATGTCTATCCAGACGTAATTCACCCAGTATAAGCATCCCAGGAAAAACGGTTGGTTTTTGCAAACCAAATAGAGTCGGGGTGGGAATGGGAGTGGGGTTGAAACAGAAGTCAAGAAGTAACTTTCTTCGATGTTTGTTCCAGTCCTGTGCTTTATATAGAAATCAGACTCACTCCTCTGTTAATTATTACTTTATTTATTTTATTTTAACCCTTCCTTTGTTATTTTTATAGACAACTCAAGGTGGTAAACATAACTAAGAGTCCTTCATCCTCCCATTTTCCCCATAGCAACAACCCTGTGAATTGGGTTGAGCTGAGAGAGACTGACTGGTCTAAAGTCACCCAGCTGGTTCTTATACTTAAGGTGGTGCTAGAAAGAGTTTCCTGGTTTCTAGCCTGTTGCCTTAACTACTAGACCAAACTGGCTTTTTAATGGTCTTTTACTGGGTGAACACTATCATGATGTCTGTCATGCATCTTCTCTGTTTGATTTGATTTGATACTGAAATAATACTGAAATTTGATTTGATACTGTTTGATTTGATTTGATACTGAAATAATAATAAAAATAATAATAAAATATTTAATGGTTTATACTATGGGTGCTTTAATTGTATACTTCTGCCATATGCCATCAAGAGTCTTGTGGCAAGGTAAAAATTTAATAGATAAATAAATATTTTAAAAGTATTAGAATTATATGGTGTCTACTTTAAGAAACTTTACAAATATTCATAGCAATAAAATTATAAAAACTCTATTTACCCCCCCAACGTTCAACGTTCTCAACCAAAGGAATGTTTTACGCTTCCCTAACTGTAACAAGGGAAGAGTCACCTTCAGTTCCAGTAGTGTGTTGTTCCATAGGCCATAGACCACACCATGGAAAAGACAGAATTTGTTGTTAATGATAAACATATTTGTGAATCCCCTGCAAAAGATAGCCCCTGGATATTTAATGATGCAAGGCAGCATACACAGGCATAAGATGATGCTGGTAATAAACTGGGCCCAAGCAGAACTAAAAAAGTCAAGTGATGACTTAGTACTACAGCTTTGAAAACTGATTTCATGACATAAACAATTTAATGATGTATTCAGTGCAGACTGTAAGTCTTCTCGCTCTCAAAAGAAATAATTTGGAGAGTGCATGTGTCAGAGGCATATTTATATCTTAAAGATCAGCATGTCCTTGCCTGAGCTGCATGCTGATAGCTGCTGACTTGTTCTCTGTTAGCAATAATACAATTGTGGAAATTGAGATTTCACTTTCCCTTTTTTAAAGGCATGCAATGTTCAAATTCTCCAATCAAGCTGAGAAAGGTAGCTAATAAAAAAGGGAATTGATGCTTATTGAAAACAATATGCTCAAATGTTTGGAAAAAATATTGGAAAGTTAAGCAATATATATGGCTCCATGTTTGAGAAGTTCCATAACCTTTCTTTGCTCATGTAAGAGATTTTGTGGGGCCAGGTTATAGCCCCACCCAAAGTCATCTTCCCAAGAAAAGTCCATAAAGATGAACTGTAACCCCCACCCCTATTTAGCCCTGTCTTTGTCACCACTGTCAGTAAACCAATTTGTGCTTCAGTGTTATGGTCTTGAGTTCACATGTATCCCTAAAATGTGTACTTTGGATAGGTTGGAGTTTTCAGATCATAAAATTATACAATGCAGTGTCACATGTCTTTTTTTGCTGCTTGTCATGTAGCCATATTTTTAGGCAGTTACCCAAACAAATGTAAATAGTACCTTATTAGATTATTTAGTTATCATATGAAAGGTGTTTATAAGAGACAAAGGAGGGATCACAGTTGGGCTGACTTAAAAATTGGTGTCTTAAAAGTTGTGCCCATTCCTCAATATCACTCATACTTTGCTCACCTGCAGGGAGGACAATTGTAGTATGCTGTACATGCGGTTGAAGAATATCTGGAATCTCTTAATTCATTGTTGTTTGCTGTCCAGAGTTACGCTGTATGAAATGAGAGGCCATATATATATATAAAAAATTAAAATAAATCTTCAGTTGGTACATAATGTAGTGGCATGGGCAATAATGTCTGTCCCTTGGAGCAGGACATGTTACACCTCTGCTCTGCAAGCTTCATTGGTTGACAGCTTCTGGGTCCAAATCAAGATGCTGGTTTTGATGTTTGAAGCTCTTCATAACACAGGGCTGGGTTATTGGAGAGAAACATCTCTACCTCCACCTTCATACAATTACACCTGCCCATCCCATCAAGTCCAACAGAAAAGGTGGGTTGTGGGTGCCATCTATGAAGGAACTTCATCTGGCAAGACCCAGGAGATGGCTCTTTGTTGCCATGGCAGCCATCTTGTGGAAAATCATTACCCCAAGATGAGACTGGCCTCATCCTTACATTCTTCCATTAACATGGCTATGTCAACATGCTTGGGGACCTCAGGGTAATGGTGAACTAGTGAAAGCCTATAATATAATATCTTGTCTGCTAATATTTTAATAGTTAAATATGTACTGATGTTTTTAATTGTACAATTTTTAAAATGCTGCTTATTTATGGTTTGTTTTTTAATTATATACTACCCAGTGTTATGTCCTGTTTGATGGGTATAAATACAATGAATGAATGAATGAATGATGAATGAATGAATTAATCATCAGATTGGAATGATGAAGTGGAGAAGGTTGGAGAGCTGAAATGAAGATAATGGTTGATGACTAAGTTGGACTTGACAGCTCTGCTTGTGAAGGTGTATGGTTTTAATAAAGAACATTATGGCCTGGTAAACCTGAGCTATATTGGGCAGTGTTTACACTACTGAAGATTTACATTATTGAAATTAAGCTGTATATGTTTGCTAAAGAGAATTATTAGGCATGATCCAAAGAAGAATCTGAAGACATGAAGAGGAGTATGCCTTGTGGAACATAGTCTGCTATTAGCCAATGAAAGAGGATAGAGATACAAAAGTTTTACCACTCAGAGAAAAAACAGTTGCTAGCCTGGTGTGTCAATGTTCAGAATTCTAGAGTTCATACCATAGAGTTTTTCTCAAACTGAGAGGCAGATTTATACGAACCACAATTTCAGGGAGCATTCCTTCATCTATTGTTCTGACAAGATATTATGGAACCATAAAGTGAAATGGAACCACAGAGATCAGCTTCTTTAATACAAGCCAGGTATCCCTCTAACTCAGGAGTGGGCAACTATGACAAACTATATGACCTATGAACGTCAATTCCCAGAATTCCAGAGCCACTTGGGAATTCTGGGACTTGAAGTCCTCAGGTTGTAAAGCTGTCATAGTTGCCGATCCATGCTCTAACTGTACAAGCTTTTTAAATTCTTTTTCCAATGTGGAGAATTTTACATGTATTTCTATTGAATTGTATTGTTATTTTCAGTCCATTCCTCTAAAGATCATGATTATTCCCCCCCCCAAAAAATCTAGCATATTAGCAATTATACCCAATTCTGTATATTCTGAAAATTGGATAAATGTTTTCTTATATCTTCTCAGCTAAATAATAAATGGTCACACACACACACAAATGCTAAAGGAAATAAAGGAAGGGTAAATTTGTTCCAGTTTTCAGATGCATAACTTACGGAGTCTGGATGATATTACTCGCTATCCTAAACTTGTTTTCTCCAATTAGTCCTCTTGAGATTGATGGATCAGATAGGCATATTTAAGACTTCAGCCCATATGATTTTGTTGTAACTTGTATCTGGATAAGAAATTTCCTCCTGGTAATTACAATGATCTGCCAAAATCTGTGTGGAGGAGTTTATATCTTCACCCCATCTAATGATTTCCTTTTCCCTCTCAAACCTTGTTTGCTTTTTCACTACAGTGGTTCATAAAGGTCATTCTTAGCTTTTGTTAAACACTTATTCTGAATCCAGCCCCCTTTTCAGCAATACTGCAATAAATGCTAATTTTCATACAATATTATGAAATCTTAGCGGTCATTGGCAAAACATATGTTGTCCCATTCCAGGCACTTCTTTACACAGCTGCAGAATTATTCAGTTTCCCAAGAGGCGTGTTGACCTTTTCCCTGCTTTTCTTTTCTTTTTTTTAAAGAAGAATAGCTCCGTGCATTCAAAGAATAAATGCAGGACATATTCCTTTAAATTAGGTTGTGAATGGTCAGGTCATTGATCCATAAGCCGTATTCTCTGTAGGCTTGGTACATTAAGCTTTGGTGTATATAGTAATTACGTAGCAATATGTCAGAAGCTCCTTGGCACTAAGTGTGAAATTGTTTCCTTCTCCATCCATGAATGCATCCTCCATTTGTGCTGAGATGTTTTCTACAATGTTAGAGATTCTCTCTTATAAGTATTGTCTGAAGAGGTGCATTTCTAAACATAGTTTCAAAGTTAAAAGCTAGCAATAACAATAACCAGGAACAGTAATCACAGCTCAAATACAAATTAAAGTGAGAAATTCGTAGGCATTAATTGTTTATTTACTTTAAGGAGTTATATCTAATGGAATGTGCCATAATCTAATTTAATTGCCAGTGTTGTTATTGCAGTTTTGTTCATTCAGCCATTCATCTTAAATCATCTAATATATTCAGATTATGTTTGATAGCAATGTGAGGAAAAAAATTACATCATTGACTGCTCTAACCACCAAAATGCTGTTCAGCATTTAGAATGAGCCTTTTTGAATCTGGTCCAACTCTGGAATATTAAATGGCTCCTTGGAAAATTTCATTTCAACATCAGAGTTTCAGGATGTTTTGCACATCCCTAACCAAACTCATTCTACTTTGTTTTTTTTCCAAGAATAAAAATGTAGTGGATTGTTTGATGCATTCTTACATGACGTAAATAAAGATTAAAAAGGCGGGACTTCCTTGAAAACTTGCATTGTAATTTTAAAATAATTATATATTTAAATCCAGATAATTGCCCATTCAAATCTGCCATTTGTTTTACAAATGGTGGGATAGCTGAATATAAGATGCATGTTTCAATGGAAATTAATTGGCTTTGTAATGTATTTGAAGCAATGTCCAGATGCAAGGATATGAAAAGTGCCCTGTGGGTTTTGTGAGGTAATACAAGACAGTAAGGGCAACAGAATAGCCTCATGTCCTCCAAATTTACAATCCTGGCCTGCCACGCAAGATTACTAACAGATTCTTAATTCAGCATCTACTAGAAATCCTGCTAAACATTTTTTTCTTCCAATCCTCTTTATTTATCCTGTTACAACTGCATTACCCCATTTGCATTTCTCAAATGACATAATAACCAAGAAAAAAAGGTTCTGTTTTTAGAAGAAACACTGGTATGTCAGCGTGCCAACAACCTGAGCTAAATGTGCTTCTCCTCGGGTTGCCATGGCAAACAAGGAACCTCCGTGATAGCCATCCATCATCACAAACATTATCAGGCATTTCCTGTTAATGTTCTTGCAGCTTTCCACTTGGTTGCCAAGCTAGATAAGAAGTCAGGAGCTTACATTTCTGGTTGTAGATCAGAGGGATAGCAGGGAGTCTGCTGTAGGCAATCATAAAATGTCACTGAGGAAACTGTCAGTGGAATTTCTAGGCCAGAAACCTTGCAGCCTCAGCTGGATGCCGGGGCGAGACATTAAAGTCACCTATTCCATTTGTACATTTTATTACACACTTTCCCTCTCGGCAACTACCTTGGCTGTGAAGTGCTGGGGGAGGGTTTTCTTCTTCTTCTTTGTATTGTCCAAAATAAGAAGGGTTTGAGAAAGGCATGCAGAGGAAATGGGAGGGGGAAAAATATCGCTGTTAAAACAAATCCGCATAAGAAAGCAATCTGGCAGGGGTACTATTTGAGCCATAGCTTTAATCTATCATTATTTCCTTGCAGAGGTAAGGATTTTCTCAAAATGAGATCCTTTTCTGAAGGATTTTTCTTTTTATTACTTCCTTAATAACTTATTGTGGAATATTCACTAAGATGAAAATCTGGTGTTTACGCCACACTACAGAATGCGAAAAAAATTAAAAATTACAATCAGCACAGGCTATGTGGAGAAGTTGGTATTTACCAGAGATTGGATTTGCCCTGTTATGGGGCGTAATGGTACATTCCTTGCATTGTGTGAAGTTCCTTTCTGTTGCAGGCCACAGCGGAGTGTGAGATGAACTTAAACAAGGCTGGTTCACCAGTTGTGTCACTGCTTGCTCGTAAAAGGACAACACAGGCTAGATTGACCTCTACAAGGCAGAAAAGCTTGAAATATTCAAGCCACGTCCAACTTATTACTCTTCATTCCTTCTGTACTGGCAAGGCTTCATTCATACCGAGGTAAAATTAGGTGCAATTGGATAAATGATGGAAGAACAAATTCTTCTGTTACGTAGAACTCATTCTCTCCACACCCTTGTGACAATCTGAAAAACAATAAGAGAAAAACACTCCCAAATGTAGTCAATGAACAGTCTCAACACCATTTCTACCTCCTCCTTTTGTCTATCTATGCCAGGATGAATGATAGGATTCCAGCTGCATTTGCACTCCATGAAACACTTCCAAGGATATGCAAAACCCAGCCAGAGAAAGCTGGTATCTCCAGAAATTATGGGTGCTCCATCACTGGAGATTTTCAAGAAGAGACTGGAGAGAAATTTGTCCAGAATCTACTTCTACAAGGAGTCCTCCAAAGTCCCTTTCAACTCTGTTATTCAGTTAAATATGGTGCCTGATTGCCATAATTTTGCTGCGTGGGTGAAAAAACATTTAATCCCATTGATTCACACTAAATATATTTCCACATTTTTATCTTCATGATGCTGTAGGATTTCTGTAGGGTTTTGGGAAGCTGAGCAATTCACTTTCAGCTCAGCTCTTGCTCCACAGACAACACTGTAAAGGTAAACATCTTTTGTATGTATGTATGTATGTATGTATGTATGTATGTATGTCTATTATCGTTTGAACATTTTAGCTTTTATTGCACAATTATATAATACATTCTCCAAAAACTGAGTAATTGTAAAACATTGTTAAAACATGTATTTTAAAGAAGCATTATCCTTATTACATCGCCAACAAAATGCTATTTTTGATGATCCTTTTTTATATAAACATAATGGAGTCCAATAAATTCTAAATATTAGTATTTTTCTATAAGTTGCAATTTGAGGTCCATTGACACTCTTGCTTTTGGAATTAAAACACTCTTGTCTTATCTTGGCAATATAGGAATTACTAATTGCTTATTCCGCTCATTTTTTAGCATCTCCATATCAAATTAATTCTTCGATAACAAATAACTATAAATATATAACTATAACTATATAGTTATTTTATACAAATGACTATAAAAACCAACTAATAGTAGTTTTTTTTTTTTAATTTCAAAGGATTTAACACATTCTAGCATCTCAGGTATCTGAGACCAGCTGAGAATGCTACTGGTCCAAACAATGTTGTTAACAAATGTTAATTGTTGTAACTCTAAGTATTGCCCTTAGGTTATATCTGGTAGATGATATTTCCTCTTAGCACAGAGCATGTTAGAAATTCAACTTCATCATCTGTCAATTGATCCAAAGCCAACATCCTTGCTTCCATTTAACTTTTCCATGTCATAATCTTTTCCCCAATTTTAAAAATTGAGTTTTCCCATAAAGTTAATTTAGCATTGGAAAAAGGGTCAAATCTTTTTCTGATAGACATTTACATTCCATAGTTTTCTAACTGATGTAATTGTTTCTATAATTGGTACTAGAGTTTCAGCATGTTTGTGATATACACACCATGCAACCAAAGGTGATATATAGATATACTGTATATTCCAAAATTGCCCAAATCAATAAATTAACACTAATTGTTGGCTTCCAATATTTGATACCTGATAATAGGTAAGCATGATGATATAGCTCCAGATTTGGAAAATTGAAATCCTCCATTAATTGGTAATTTCATTTTTTGGAAAGAAATCCACAAAATTAAAAAATCCCATTAGAAAGCTTTTAAACAAAGAATTTATTTTTTGAAAATGATCTCCAGATAGAAAAATTAGAATTCATTTCAGAATATGAATTAATCTGGGAATAATACTCATTTTGATAGCATTTACCTTTCACCAGAGAGCAAGGTTTAATGATTCCCATCTATCAATACCTGAAGAAACCCGTCTATATTTTTTATATTTATTTTTATATTATACTTATTTATATTTGGACAATTAACAAAGTATCCTGCTATTTTACTGAAGGCTTTTCCATCACCTCTGGGATAGCCGTATGAGGTTTAGAAATAAACAGAAGGAACCCATCCTCAAATAAATAAATAGATAGATAGATAGATAGATAGATAGATAGATAGATAGATAGATAGATAGATAGATGATAGATAGACAAACAAGCAAACAAACAAATAAATTTGTGTTCAACTGAGTTATGTACTATTCTGTGGATCCCCTTATGTTGTTTAATAGCATAAGAACATGTAGATAGTTCAATAATTCATTACACCTCAGTAACTGATTGAATCATTTTCATTGTTAAACATGAGCTGGGATGATTTATATTTGCATCATAGCCAGAACTCAGAAGGGGAAGAGGCTTCTCAACTGATAAGGAAATGGAGTAAACATTTGAATAAATCTATATTAAATGGAGTAAAGATTGAAAGTAACTATAGTTGTGTCTAAGAAATACTGTTCTGGATTTGCACTTTATAAAACATTTGCATACAGCAAATGGCAGAATATAAAAAGGATTCCAAATACTAGTTGGACAGGACAATAATACATTTTAATAAAAAAAGAAAAGAAATTAAGAATAGAAGGGAGAGGGTGTTTTCCAGTGGTAGGATTCAAATAATTTAACAACTGGTTCTCTGCCCTAATGATTTCATCCAACAAGTCCACCAAACTGCTCAGGAAGTTAACAACCAGTTCTCCCAAACTGGTACGAATTGGCTAAATCCCACTGCTAGTGTTTTCCCTATAAAACTCATCTTAAAGTTGAAAGCAGCACTGGCAGGGGTGGGATTCAAAATTTTTAAAAACCGGTACTGTGGGAGTGGTTTAGGTGGTGGGTGTGGCTTGGTGGTCATGTGACTGGGTGTACATGACTTGGTGGTCATGTTATTGGCTGGGTGTGGCCAACTCAATATCACTCACATCGAGGCATGCATCTCCTCTCCTGGCCTCTCATGACTGTGAGGATGCTGAAACAGTTGAAAAATGGTCATAAGTTACTTTTTTTTTTACTTTTTTCAGTGCCATTGTAACTTTAAATGGTCACTTCACACAAGCAAAGTACCAGCAAAGGAGGGGAAAAAAACTCCAGAAAAGTTCCTGAGACAGGAAATCTAGTCCTGCCAAGAATGTAGTAAGGGTTAACAGACAAGAAGTTTCTGTAAGCAACACCAGAATGTTTCCTTCCTGCCTTCCTTACAGGATTAGGCCAGTAATTTCTTCTAACAACCGGTTCTCCGAACTGCTTAGAATGTTAACAACTGGTTCTAGAGAATAGGTGTGAACTGGTAGAACCCCACCCCTGAGCACTGGATAAAAGAGGCTTACTTTGTCTTTTGCTCACCAAACAATTTGTTGATTGACCTTACCTTTCTTTCTGTTTTACATTTCTTAGTTTTGAATAGACAGGTGATTCTGTAATTATGCATATTAGAATCAGATCAGACTTTTTTTTAACAAAAAGAAAATCTTAAAATCATTTTTGAAAAAATAATTAAAAGTACAAATTAAAAATACGAACTAAGAAGGAAAAAAGAGAAAAAACAGTTTTATATTTTATACCTATCAATAATAGTTGTACTATATGCTGGGCAAAATGGTGACCTAGTGGTGAAGACACCCGTCTCTCACTCAGAAGGTTGGGAGTTCAATCCTAGATAGCAGCAGATGTGGTGCAAAGAGAAAATATCTCCTATGGTGCAAAGAGAAAATTATCTGTTGAAAATAACTCAACATAGGTGTGAGGAAAGGTATCTGGCCAGTAAAATGTTCAGCTCCATCCAGTAGTCTCAACACTATCCTGAATTAAGAAATTACAAAAACAGTAATAATACAGGCTATAATGAAAATGAAAGGAGGTTGTTTCTAAAATGAGCATACTATAGTTATTTAGAAAATCTACCTATGGATGAAGTTGCCTATCTAGGGCTGACTGATACCTCCTTTTGAAAACTTTTCCCCAGGTAGCATTGTTCCTCTGGAATCAGAATTTACCTGAATTACACCTGGAATATGAGTAGAAAAGGTATAAAGAATGCTTATTTTTATGGGCCCTTGGAAAGGTAGTTTAGTATTACTTTTAGACAAAAATGTATTACTATTTAGATAAAAGTGAGTCATAATTATTGTTTTAAATATTATGGGCTTTTCAGGCGGAGGTGTTCTGGAGAACCAGTAGTGGAAATTTTGCATAGTTCAAAGAATTGGCAAATACCACCCCCGACTGGAGATTTTACAGTATCCTTCCCCTGCCATGCCCACCATGCCACACCCACAGAATTTTTTTTTGAATCCCACTACTGTATTCAGATTTCTTGAGGCTGTTTTATGATCTTCATATGGATAAAGATTGTATTCATTGCATTCATTTTTGTTGTTTATTTTTTATTATTAGTATTGTGCCTTGTTGTATGTATAGGGAAAATAAAACAACGACTATTACTTTGTAGGAAGATAAATAGGATAGGAATAGTTCATGTAATTGCCTTGGGAAAAAAATACTCAGGTATGTTAAATGTCACCAACTATTAACTAGGGTTTATTGCTTCCATGTGACATTTAGATAGAGGAAAATTACCATATGGCTGATGCAATTAAAAGAATTAATCCTGTTAATACCACTTATCTATCTACCTGTGTCTGAGCCCAATCTATTTGCATTAAGTGGGAAGATAATTCTGGTACAATGACCCTTGCATAAGTTAGCCCAGGAAAAGGAAATCTGAAATGGCTCTACTAATAGGCTAAATTCTTTCTATTTTACCTTTTGTAGAGTTGTAATTGCAGGAATATTCCAATCTCGGATGGCAAACCTCAGATAAAGAATGTTTCCAAGCAAATACAACTCAGGTAAACAAAGTCACTAATCTATGGATAAAGGAGGATTAGAGAGGGGAAGTAGACATATGTTAGACTTTAACTAGAGATAATTAATTGTATGGATTACTGTACTAAACAGTAACGAAAGTTAAGCAGTAACCAAAGTTAACCAATAATGGAGGATAACTAAAAAGGTATATAAATGCAAGACTATACTCCAATAAAGATCATCATCATAATTCAGTTGTTCAGGATCAAACAACTTGACTACCTCGTCATTACAACAACCTTTCATCCTGAAATGATGGAGTGCAAATTTCAATAGTGTGTAAATGAGAAAATCTTTATGCTGCTCGTTTGCTGAGCAATGACTTCTATATACCTCCCAATTTTATTCTGCAGAGGAGAAGTGAAATCAAGCAGGCAAAAATACAATCTTATAAATGGTATATTCATTTTTTTAAATATTTTGTTTAATTGAAAAAGCACTACACAGTTGAAAAAGCACTACGCAATCTAAAACCATCTCTATCTATTGGACCGGATGGAATATGTGCCTACTTCTTAAAAAAGCTATCCACTGCCATAGCTGAACCTCTAAGCATAATCTTTGAAAAATCTTTCAGGACTAGCTCCTTGCTAAAACTATGGTCACAAGCCACGGTCATCCCCATCTTCAAAAAGGGAGACCCCTGCCTACTTGAAAATTACAGACCAATCTCTTTATGCTGCATCAACTGTAAAGTCATGGAATCAATTATTAACCAATCCATCATCCCCCACTTAGAAACAAACAACCTACTCTCTAATATGCAATTTGGTTTCAGAAAAAAACTATAATGTAATCTGCAACTCTTACACTGCAAAAACATATGGACTACACAACTCAATCAGGGCAAAGCAGTAGACGCAATCTACATAGACTTCTGTAAAGCCTTTGATTCAGCGGTATACGACAAACTACTCCTAAAACTAAAATCTTATGGTATCTCTGGACAACTGCATAACTGGATAGAAGCATTCCTCTCAAACAGACAACAAATTGTCAACATTGGGAGCATCCCATCAAATTCTGTACCTGTCAACTGTGGTGTCCCCCAAGGCAGTGTTCTAGGACCAACTCTCTTCATACTCTACATAAATGACCTCTGTGATCATATCAAGAGCAACTGTGTTCTCTTCGCTGATGATGTAAAGCTATTCAACACCACAAACAATACTGCTACCCTTCAAAAAGACCTCGACTATATATCAGAATGGTCAAAAAAATGGCAACTTCAAATCTCAACAAATAGATGCTCTGTCTTACATATTGGCAAAAAAAATCAGAAAATAAAATACAGGTTGAATAGTCAAGACCTTGTTGATGATCCAAACTCTGTCAAGAGGTCTGTAAGGGGCATGCATAAGCGCACCAACGTGCCTACTGTCCCTGTCCTATTGTTTCTTTTATTTTTCTTATATGTATCCATGTATTCATAACTATATTTTTACTTATACCTATTATCTTGTAAGCAATTGACAAACCAAATAAAATAAATTAAATAAAAAAATAAATAAAAAAATGTGTTGTTGTTGTGAAGTCAAGTCACCCATCGCAACCCCAAGGACAACGTTCCTTCAGGCCTTTCTGTCCTCTACCATCTTCTAGAGTCCTATGCCCTAATTCTGCTGGGCAAAGTTTTCTCCCCAAGGCAAAACTTCTTTGAAATGTGGAGTACTCAGATAAGCCCACTATTTTTATGCATTTGCCCCCTGATCCCAGTAATTATTTCAGGCTTCAAGACACCTTCTTAACTGGAAAATAGTCTTGACGCAAAGCTTCAGAAGAGTGTGCTTTGCTTGGATTATAATGTATGTAAAGGACTCTTTTGAAGCTATTTCATGAAACAATATGATTCTTTCCCTTTGAAAGCTAAATTAAACGATCACATTGCTTCTTTTTGGCTTGCTTCTGAGACTTTCTCTCACCAGGTAGGCTAGAGAAAAGAAGGACTAGGGGTGACATGATAACAGTCTTCCAGTATTTGAGGGGCTGCCACAAAGAACTTCTTTTCCAAAGCACCAAAAGGCAAGACCAGGAAGAATGGATAGAAATTCATCAAGGAGAGAAGCAACCTAGAATTAAGGAAACACTTCCTAATAGTGAGAACAATTAACCAGTGGAACAGTTTTGCCTTCAGAAGTTGTGGGTGTTTTATCATTGGAGGTTTTTAAGAAGGGACCAGACAGCCACTTGTCTGAAATGGTATAGGGTCTTCTGCTTGAGCAGGGGGGCTGGACTAGAAGACCTCCAAGGTCCCTTCCAGCTCTATTCCATTCTATAGACAACTAAAGGGAGTCCTTGTTTTACAACAGTTCATTTAGAGACTGTTCAAAGTTACAATGGCACTGAAAAAAATGGTCATGTGAGCAAAATTCAGATGCTTGGTAACGAACCCATGTTTATGACAGTTGCAGTGTCCTGGGGTCATGTGGTTACCTTTTGCATTCTTCTGACAAGCAAAATCAATGGGGAAGCCAGATTTATTGAACAACCTTATTACTAATTTGACATCTGAAACGATTTACTTAACAACTGGCAAGAAAGGTTGTGATATGGAGCAAAACTCATTTAATAACAGTCTCACTTAGCAACAAAAATTTGGGGTTCAATTGTGGTCATAAGGTGAGGGCTACCTATACTGGAAGAACTGGAAAATACTTCTGCCTAAATAAAATGTATGCGCAGAAGGTAATAGAATTGTCTATCAAGGCTTCAAGTGATGAGAAGCACTTTGAAGAGGCAGATTGTGTTACTTCAGTACTTCTGAGTAGCAAGTTGTGCTATCTCTGTCCTGTACAGTCACCGACAAGGTGAATCCTAGCATCACACAAAACCCATTCAAGAGAGAAACCTGATTCTAAATGCAAAAACCTACCTTCTTATTAATTATTAGCAACAACAATGACAATAAATCAAAACCAATCTCCAAACGAATGCACTGCTTTCGCTATCATAACGGGCTAATTTAAAAGTGAAGAGTGTTTAGAAGCAGATAGACAGCCTGTGTAATATTCAGCCGGAGGGCTTGAAATGACTCACCAAGTTTATTACACGCAAGAGTGATCCGGCTGGAAATTTCCATGGAAATAAACCCATCCGAAAGATTTTAAAAGTCGAATCACAAAGGGAGACTTCTAATGTTCAAACACTAATGCTCAATAGAAACCTGGGCATGCTGTTTCGAAGTGAGTGTTTTGGGAGATCATGTCATTGGACTACATTGTGGGAAGGAAAACAGAAACATTCCCACTGCTGGCATCCCCATTCTCCCTGTATTCCAGTCTAGGCATGCAAAGAGCCTTTGCTGTTATTACTGTCTTTAGGGACTTACAAAAAGGCAGCATCTCCTTAGCTACACAGGGGTTGCGGATCTCTGTGTACACTTGCAATGGCCCCAGAGCTGCCCCTGCTATTATTTATTCCTTTATTCAATTTCTATAGGCACCCATCTCAGTCCATGACTCTGGGTGGCTTACAATTCCAAAAGGATAAACACTCAAAATAAACATACACAGCAGTCTGAGATAGTTAACCAGTTAACAGTAAAGCCAAGAAATGGGGCCCTTGAAACATGCAGGCTCAGGAAATACCCAAGTTTTTAGGGCCTTAGAAGAGACTAACGGGGTTGGGGCCATTCTGATCTCCCAGGGGAGGATCTTCCACAGAGCAGGGGCTACTGCAGAAAAGGCCTGCCTCCTAGTCCCTGCCAGCCCACACTCTGGTTGCTGGGATGTATAGCATGTCCAATCTGCAATGTGGGTAGATTATGTGGGGGAAGGGGACAACTTGCCACAGCCAACTTGCTGCAGGACAAGTCGCTGTGGGACAATTCTATTTAATTATTTAAAAATAAGTTAAAATATTTTTTATTTTAATTATTTTTTTCATTCTGTTCCTCTTTTTGCACCTTTTCTTTAATGATTCTATTCCACCATTTCTTTGATATTAGTGTAACTCTTGTCCTGCAGCGAGTTGTCTTGTGGCAAGATGGCTGTGGCAGGTTGTTCTTTAGTGAGTTGTCCATGGCGAGTTGGCCATGGTGAATTGTCATAGACCCGATTATGGGCACTCCTCCAATTGTTTTCTTGGGTTTTTTTTTAATTGCACATTCTCTGATTTGCAATTTCAGATATTGTGATAGAAGGTGCACCTGCTTTTAGCTTTCCCAGAAGGAGACCCAGATCAAGAGACTGCATAATCCCATGCTGAATGGGAGAGAGGTGAAGAGTGGGTATACCCTCAAATTTCTCAGGATGTATCTAAGTAGGCTAGAAGATTAGAGCTTTAATATTTTAAAGATTCTGTCCATTGGGTTGTTGTATTCATTTTGGAAGCACTGAAGTGCATCCAGGTTGAAAGGATTAACTAGTGACATCAGTATTGTCCTGTGGATGCCCAGTTGTGGGCTCCTTTCATATCCCCATTAATGAGCCTACTAAAGTGGTACCTATTTCTCTACTTACTAAATCTCTGCTTATTTATCTCTGCTTTCAAAGTGCTAGGTGGGCAGGAGCTGGAGCAAATGGTAGGAGCCAGGGGTGGGATTCTTCCTGTTCGGACCAGTTCTATAGAACCGGTTGTTACGATTCTGTGCAGTTCGGAGAACTGGCAAATTGCGCCACTGGCTGGCATCTCCCCACCCACTCACTCCTTATGTGGCATACGTGCCATTAAACTTGCTTGCGTTTGGTAAGTTGCTATTTTTCCTTCCCCACCCCCCGACCATCAGCTGTTCTGCTGTGCCAGGAGATTTAGATTAGCTAGAAAGCAGGAAATCCTTGGATTTCTTGCTTTTTAGCTAATCTAAAAGCAGAGCTGAACCTTCCTTAGGACTAAAGCTTCTATTTTTCAGTGCAGACTCAGGTAGCAGATTGCAGAATGGTAGATCTCTGAGTGAATCTGTGATTCTGTGAGCAACTCAATCTGCCTGCCTGCCTTGCCTGATTTTGGGTAAAAGTTGCTTTTTTAAAAATATTCAATATTTACATAAATATTTATAATATTTACATACAAGCCACACCCACCCAGTCACATGACCACCAAACCATACCCACAAATTAGGCCATGCCCACAGAACTGGTTGTTAAGAAATTTGAATCCCACCCCTGGCAGGATCTCACCCCATCACACAGCAACATTCAGGTCTTAAGCAAATTGTCAACCCAGCATTCCAACCACATGAACCACCGCGCTCCTAGAATCCATTAGGTGTAAGCACATAAAGAGTTGCACTCCACTGGATTTCATTGGGTCATCTCTGGGATTGGGCCTGACAGATATAATGGTGAATGTTCTCTTAGAAGGACAAGGAAAGAACATTAACATGTTCTTTGCCTCAAGTGCAGAACTGGTATTCAGCAGGTTCTGACCAGTTCTGGAAAACCGGTAGCAGAAATTTTGAATAGTTTGGAGAACCGGCAAATACCACCTTTGACTGTCCCTGCCCCCATCTATTCTCTGCCTCCCAAGTCCCAGCTGATCAGCTGGGTCTTCTTTGGTTGCCCTGCACAGGAGAATGGAGCTGGAAAGCAGGTTAGTGGGGTGGGGAGGGAAGGGGATTTTGCAGTAACCTTCCCCCAGGAGTGGGGAGGGAATGGAGACTTTGCAGGATCCTTCCCCTGCCATGCCCACCAAGCCACGCCAACAGAACTGGTAGTAAATTTTTTTGAATCCCACCTCTGCTCAGGTGACAAAATATGTGGGGTCATTCCTAAGCCAGAAAATATTGGGGAGATAGCCATGTAAGTTGGAAGAAAAACAAGGTATAATCCATCCTCATCCTCTTCATGCTTGTTTCCAATAAGAATCAAACTTGATTTGTTCAGTGGGAACAGAGTTATCACTGAAGCGTCATAAAAGAAATTATATCAGTAAATTCCTTGCCTCTGATTTTATTCTGAAGAAACTAGCAAAATAGCAGCAGCAGGAGTTTTGGCAGCTGCTGAAACTCCTGATAAAGGCGGAGCTCAAGGATGGAAAAGGATTCCCCCTCCCCATTTTCAGTTTTGCAGGGCTAAAACTATGCATGCAGCCAACCAGCCTCATGTGAAATTCAAGCATCAGCACAGCAGCCTTGTGCATTAAAGATCGCTCTTGATGAAAGATCAGGCCACAGCCATTAATGAGCCAGGATACGTATTTCCAGTTAATGAGGCGTGCAGACCAAAGTTATTACACAAGTGATGATTAGTTTATGCAGAGAAATTGGATAAAGGCAAACATAACAAATCATCATTGTCTTCATGCGGAGGATTGTAAATCTGATTTTTAGTTTTAGTGACAAGTAACTGATGTGGAATTATCAACAAATAACTAGATTAAAAAACAACAACAACAGCACCTTTTTACATTTAGGGCTTGACAGATGTGAAATCACTTCCATCAAAAGGCTGTAAAAACATAAGTCTTAGCATTATTTTTGGGTGCCTGGCTTGAGTTGCTGATGTTGTATCTCCTCTTAGATCATTAGCAAATGCTTGTGGCAATGGGATAAACTTCCCCTACTCTACAAGGTTGGGGGATTTGATCTTTAAAATGTATTAAGGACAGAAAGGCCATTTATGTAGTGCTTTTTAAATTCATTCTGAGTCAATTTGTTAATAGTGGAACCTTTTGAGTCTCTAAGTTGCTTCAAAATGATAAAGAACTGGCTGTTTTTCCTTGCTTGACATTTTGTTCGGCAAACTTTAATTGACTGATTAATCCATAGTGAACCAGATGAGCCTGATCATTTAGCTTCTGGCAGCCTTTTTACTGGATTGGCTAAATGTCAACAGAAAATTCAAATAGCCGACTTGACAAAATTATTCTCGGGGAGAGGCCTGAGAAAGCATGCACCTCCAGAGAAAAGAACATATGTTTTTTTAGTGATTTCTGTTGGTTTGTTTGCTCAAAACATGTTCTAATAGAGCAAAGAATGGAAGAATGATTGTTGCCAGAGGTTAGAATGGAACTTTAGGGGACAGGAATATTAAGAAATGTTGGAAGAATTATCCTTCTGGGTTCAGTTCCAAGTGGGGAAGAAAGACACTGGAAACATGGTGACTGCTTGGAAAGATGATTTCATGATGGCCAAGACCACATGGCTTGGAGCTCCAAAGTGAAAAGAACGATCACATGTTTCAAGATGAAGGAAAAGAAGGAAGGAAAAGGGAAGGTCTGAGATGCTGAGAGTCCCTCTTTTGGGCCCCACCGTAGTGTTTTCTGTTCCTGTGTAACAAGTGTATCCCATTGGCGGTCAGACTCCCAGGGGCGGGGGTCTTAGTTAACTTTGTAGCTTTATCTGGACCACATGGCTTCACCTGAGTGCTGGCTGATACAATCTTCCCAGGTGCCATGTGGTGAGATGGGTAGAGGCCTTTATTATGTAGAATACTCTGGCCTAGGCCTTAATGGCCCACCCATTAACAAAGGTGGGGGTGAGCTCCTGCTTCTGAGTTGAGTTTCTGCTTCTGAGTTTCTACTTTTTTTAGAGGAAATATTCTGCCTTTTTAAATATTTCCTAGGCTATTTCATTTTTCTAGGAGAGGGGTGGGTGCTAACTTCCTACAGAAAGATAGAGAAGAGATTCCCAGGGGACTTCCGGTTTGCAAGGTTTCGGCAGCGGCAGGAATTCGCGATACTGCGCTATCCCTGCTGCGTTCGCCGCCAAGGTTCCCCCGATCTGTTTGGATCTGGGGGATATAGCTGCCCCGTAGAGGCAGCTGAAGACAGGGGGGATCCGGACAGGGGCTTGGTGGTGTCGCAGACCCCCTCCCCAGCTGGCAGAACCCCCTTTTCCCAAGGCGGAGGAGTGGTGGTCAGCAATGGCCGCCACGAAGAAATCTGCAGCCGGACAAGCAGGTGCAGGAGGGAGAAAGCTGGAAGAATTGTGAAAGTTGCTTTCAACCGGGACAAGGCAAGAGAAAGTGCCCTGGAACTTTGAAGGCTGCTAAGGATACATTGTTTCCAGTGAGAGTTACAAGCTGCGAATATCCTAAAAGGGAAAGGTGTTTTTTTTTCCGTTTCACTCTCCTTCCTAACGTGACAGCGGATGGAATCATAAGAGAAATCCTAAAACCTGCATTGGAGGTAATTGAATGCTGAAGGGATAAGGATTTCTGAACATTTAAAGGGGAAAAAAAATCTTTTTGGCTGTGAGTGGGAAGGGAGAGGAAAAAAAAATTGGAGCAAAATTTGAAAATAAGGAGAAGATTGCCTAGAATTCTAAAGAGTTACTAAACATCAATAAGACTTCCAAAAGATATATTTTAAAGGGAACTTTGTGACTAAACATTAACCCCAGAAAGAGAAAGTGAAGAAGAAGAAAGTATTTAAAAGAAACAGCTTGTTTGGATTGTTTGGTGATTCTGGAACTTCTGAGAATTATTTCTGATTAAAAGCACTTGGGTGGTTGTTTGGAAAAACTTTTTCTCTGTACAATGGCATCACTTGTGGATGGACTGAAACTTGTATACCAAAAATATGAAAAAGAAAAGCAAGAAGGGAAAGATGTCCTTGGCACTCTTTTTCATTTTTTAGAAATGGCGGTTTGTACTTATGTAAAGCTGAATGAGCAACAGGATGACTGGGACAAAGAAGAAGCCATCTTTGATGAACAAATAACTTTGGTCAGAGAAGGAAAAAAGAAAGAGAAAAAGGAAAAGAAGACTTTAAGACTTGGAAAAACAATCCAAAAAGAGAAGAATAAGGTGAAAAGGGGATATTATGTTAGGAAACAACAGAAAGGGGGAAAGCAGAATAAAAGGGAGGTGGAGAGACAAGGGGGTAAAGAGGACAAGGAGAAGAAGAAGCAAGGGAGAAAGGAAGGGATGAGAAGCCTTAATGGTGGGGAGCAAGATGTAAAGAAGCAAAAGTTTTTTTAGAGATAATGGATAAATTTTATTGAAAAAGGGATTCTAGAAAGGTACATAAGATTGCATTTCTATATTTGTATTTAGAAATAACCATAGAAAATTGGAAATAATATGTAATTTAAAATGCGATAAAATATTTAGTATAATCTAGTGAAATTTTTGTTAAGAAAAGGGGAGTACTGTAATGAAACAATGTGGGGGGGGGAAATGGGTAAAATGTTTAAGATATAAATGATTGTTAATATTAATGATTAGACTATGTTATCCTAGTGAAACTTTTGTGAAATGAGAGATTTGAAGTAGGAGAAGGGGGAACATCGTAATGAAATAATGATCTATAATATGTGATGTGTGTGGGGGAATAACTATGGAAAATAGGTGCTCCCATAAAAGTATGTGATTTAACTGAAAAGTAATGTGCTAAATGTTTAAGATATAAATGAATATCAATATTAATGAATAGATTTGTATTGGTTTTGATAATACTGTATAATTTTAGAACGTACCAGACAGAATCCCAATGTAAGTTATGTGTTTTATATTAAGTATTATAAATATAGGGGAAAGAGATAAAGGCATCATACTCCATTTAGTGTACAGGAGAAGTTTTTTTTTCAAAAAAGAAAGATAAATGGATAGCTGGAAATAGAACAGACAAAGAATAATAAATATTATGATTCGAATTGAGAGGAGATAAATAAAATAAAATTGAGAAAATTTAAAAGAGAGGAGAAGTTATATAGAAAATTGAAAATGCTAACAAGATATGGAATGGTATGTAAAATGAATATGAATTTGAATTTGTGTCTGTATCAAGAGTTTTAACCCGGGACTAAGCAACTTTCAGAAAAGAGATTTTTTATGCTTTTATGTTTTGTGTTTCTGTGTATTTATGTTTTGTATGTCTTTAAAAATTAATAAAATTTGTTCAAAAAAAAAAAAAGAAAGAAAGAAAGATAGAGAAGAGATTCCCACAGCCCTGCCTGAAGTTGATAGGAAATCATGGCACCCTAAATTGCTCTGCCCTCAACCATGTGCCCTTAGTGCACACCTGGCATGGGCACATGCTGGGCTGCTGTTCACACAACTTTAATGTGCAACAGTCCAAGGCCAGATTGTTGGTTTCTTTGCTGAAAGCTAACCCCTGGCTTGTGTCCCTCCCTGCGTTACAAAATGTTTTTGCTTAGTATCCTGAGCGCTATCGTTGCTCCTTGCTTTGCTTCTCCTGCCTGCCCATTTTTCTCTCCTGTCATGTCCATCAATTAAAAAAAAATCTTTATAACCTTGGGATGATTGTATAAACTTTCAATCGCTAGGTTCTAACAAGCAGTTACATTTTTTTTTTTTAAAAAAATGACATCCTTGCTGCCTTCTAGTGGTTGACTGCATTTATGCAGCTGAGATGTATCTGCTAAAAAAAGTGTTGAAAAGTCAGAGGTTGAGAAAGGGCCATTGCTGTGAGGTTCATTTTTGGAGCTTTAATGTACCTTAAAACATGATGTGATGACAAGCAAGGAACAAGGAAACAGGAGAATTAGGAAACAGAATTTCCTAACACAAAAACTTCACAAAAGGTTGTGAAGTTGTCATAGTTAGTTGCTAAAGAAATACATCTCTCTCTCTCTCTCTCTCTCGCTCACACACACACACATCTTTATACTTGCCTTTTCATGCAGTGAACCAGAGATGGGCCAGCCAATTTAAGTGCTTTGCACTGTCCAGGTCAACTAGTTTGTCAAACCATCCCAAAAAGCAACCAGGATTGTGTTCTCCCTCTCAGTGACAGTGATTGTGCAGAATAGGAGAAGCCCAGGGCCACGATGGAAGAGGGCAGCCTCATACCACACCAGCTACACTGATTAGAAAAGATCGCCACCTTCTACAGTGACGCCTGAAACACTTTCCACCACATGCCAGATTGTTTAGATGAAAGGCCTTGGATTTCAAATTCGAAGGGGAAACACCACAAGCAGAAAGGAGCAGCTGAAGCCCACTATGGTGACAGTGAGACAAAAGTAGCGGCTTTGGGACGCGTCCTCTGGAAATAGTGGTGTCCTTTGCTCCAGGGCAAGAAGATTCTATGGCTGTGGCCAAAGAGGCTGTTGAGTAACTTTTGAGCAAGTGTGTTATTAATATTTTCATTCATCCAGAATGCTTGAAGTGCTTTTCAAAAAATACAATTCTTTTTCAGCTGCTAGTGTTCGAATCAGGGTGTATTTAAAGCTCAGTGCAATTCACCCCCCGAAACTGGGGGTGGCAAAAGATAGTGAATATCTGGGAATATAGTGGCAAAAGATATTAGGAGAACTCTTTTACATCTCAGTAAGTGAAGGCAGCTGCTCCTTCCGCAGGGCACGGGGAAGAATTTAGCTCCAATGTCTCCTAAGGATGGGAGCCCTACAGGGAATCACCTGATACACTCGCTACACATGCTTACAAATTATTTAGGCACTGAGGGATGGCAGACCATCTGCTGTTTGTAGCGAGTAAGAAAAGGCAGAAATGAAATAAAACAGAAATACTCCCAGAACTGTAAAGAAGAAAGCCCAGAGCTCCGTGGTAGAGTGTTTAGTTTCAACCAGCAGATCCCAGATTTAACCCATAGCATTTTTAACAATTAAAAGTATTAAAGGCAGCTAGCAATGAGAGAGACAACAGACAAGTCTTCAGACAGACACTTTCTCAGGAATAACAATGATCCTTCTTGAACAATCTTTCCTCCCTATTGTCTGTTTGTGTTTTCATTTGAGTGGTATCTATATCTATATACACTCCTCATACTTTCCCTCATTGTTGCCTTCAGGTTCACATTACTCAAGGCCTACATCACAAGTACATGAAGAGGAGAAGGTCTGAAGTGCAAGATAAAACAAGCTAAGAAGTAAGCTCAGCACCACAAGTTTCTTCTGTAATTGGTTGTTTTCTGACAATATGGTACGGTCAGATACTTGTCTCTGCATTCTCTCTCAAAGCCACGGTTGTTAATGGGAGCTGGAGGGGGATTTGATATGTGCTTTTGAAAAGCGTATGGGGTTGTATGAAGTGAAGTCACAAAGACTGAGTGACTGACGGACTCTCCTTTTGAGTGTGGCACCTCCTGAATGCATTTTCATCTCAGCAACGTGCCATTGCCATGGGTCCCTCTTGCATAATCCTTCCACTTAACTTTTTTTTCCCCCTTTAGCAAACGTTAATGCAAAATAATGGGAAATGTTTTTATGGTAAAGTAAGCCCTTGGGAACATTGCCAATCTTCTAAAAATAAATGACTTGCATTAAATCCAGTAAATGTCAGGGTTGTTTTTTTTTAACAACTGCCATGAAAGGTGTGTTATTGTTCATATTTCTGAATTTCTGGCCAGAACTATTATTATGATTTTAATAGTATGATTTTCTGTATGTCATTCTAAAGAGGATAGAGAGGGAATGTGGCACGCAATGCATGCGGTAATGTTTGATGGACATAATAATAATGTCTTTTGCCTCCCTGACATGCTCTACTAACTCAGATTAAGGTTGGCTGCAGTAGAAAATGTTGCCATGACTCGTGCTATGAGGATATCCTTGCAAATTTAGATAGCCTTAGACTTCAAGGTTGTCAGTCTTCGTTATATCAGGCAGTAATTTCCTTTTTCTTCCTTTGGGCATGATGTGCTCACATTAGGAGCTAGACTTGAATTTCTGTCTATGCTCCCCAGCTCTGGGTCCAGGGTTATGTCCTTTTCTAAATTATTTAGAAAATGCTGTGCTTCCTGCTTCTAATTTATTATAGACACAAAGAATACTTATTTATTGGTCGGTGCACTTTTGCAAATAGTTCATTGCAGTGGTGGGATTCAAATTTTTTTTACAACTGGTTCTGTGGGCGTGGCTTGGTGGGCATGGTTTGGCAGGCTTGGCAGGGGAAAGATACTGCAAAATCTCCATTCCCTCCCCACTCCTGGGGGAAGGTTACTGAAAAATCCCCATTCCCTCCCCACCCCACTAACCTGCTTTCCAGCTCCATTCTCCTGTGCAGAGCAACAAAAGAAGACCCAGCCGATCAGCTGGGACTCGGGAGGCAGAGAATAGATGGGGGCGGGGCCAGTCAGAGGTGGGATTTGCCAGTTCTCCAAACTACTCAAAATTTCTGCTACCGGTTCTCTAGAACTGGTCAGAACCTGCTGAATACCACCTCTGGTTCATTGAAAGATTGATAATTTGTGAGTCATTAGAAGCATTTTTTGTTGATAATCTATCAGCCTTTCAAGATAGACATGGTCAGGAAACAGATGCTACAAAAAATGCCAGGAATCTATTTTATTGATGTTACACAAAGTTTAATAACAGAATCCTGAATACAGGTAGTCCTCGATTTATGACTACAATTGAGCCCAAAATTTCTTTTGCTAAGTGAGATAGTGGTTCATTGAATTTCACCTCATTTTATAACCTTTGTTGCCACAGTTGTTAAGTGAATCACTACAGTTGTTAAGTTAGCAATGCATTGTTAAGTGAATCTGGCTTCCCCATTGACTTTGCTTGTCAGAAGGTCGCAAAAGGCAATCATGTAATTCCCACAACACTAGGAGTGTCATGAATATGTACCAGTTGCCAAGCATTCAAATTTTGATCACGTAACAATGGGGATGCTGCAACGGTTGTAAGCGTGAAAAATAGTCATAATCACTTTTTTTTCAGTGAGGTTGTAACTTCCAAAGGTCACTAAACGAACTGTTGCAAGTCAAGGACTACTTGTATTTGACAGTTTTTGCTTCCCCCTCTGAAAGATACATCAGAGCGATCTTATTTTCTTTCTTACACTTTCCTATTCTCCCAGATTAAGCTCACGTTTTACTAACAGTTGCTGCATACGGTATTTTCCTTTAAGGCCATCTATCTATGGCTCTACACTATCTTCCCACTTAGGTTCAGTTTCCCCTTGTTGCATGCAAAGAAGACACTGGAACTATGTTGTGGGGACAAACTACAGATTCCCTCCCCCACCCTTCCTTGGCCGCTCACTGAGGGTCCCTGAACAATTCTTCCATTGCAGAAGTAGATGGGGCTAGAAGGTCCTTTCTGCTCAGGGGTGGTCTTCAAAACTTTTAGCAAAGGGTTCTCTGCCTGGGCCCTGGTTGCTGGCCATAATGGGCGTGGCCTCTTGCACCACAGTGGGGGGCTTTCTTCGAGCCTCCGGGAGGGCGAAAACGGCCTCTCCAGACTCCGGAGGCTCTCTGGAAGCCAGAAATGGGCCCATTTCCGGCCTTCCTGAATTTCTGGGAGGCCTGTTTTTTGCCCTCCCCAAGCCTCCATGAGCACTCTGCACTTACCTGCATCCAAAACAGGCCATGTGGGGTCTCTTGGGAGGGGAGAGGAGGGGTGTGTGGGGCCAGCCAGGAGTGGGATTTGAGGCTCTCTGAACTGCACAGAATCTTAGCTAGCTACCTCTGCGAACCACCCCCAACAGCCCCCCACTATTTCTGCTGCAAAAAAAGGCCTGTTTTAGAGAGCCTGAGGTAGGAAACATGGCAATCTCTTTACGGTTTGTAGTGTATTCAAATAGAGACTTCTAAGTCGATGTTCCTATTGGTTAATTAATGCAATGAAACGATTGGTGAATAAAGGACTGCAGTTGAAGTTACTGGTTACTATTAAAGAGCTGAATTCAACTCCAGTCTTCGAGTCTCTTTTACTGGCGACAGAACGGTTTCATCATCTGTGTTGCTAGTGGGATATCACAGGGACAGCGGAAAATCCTGAGAAAATTAGTGGACAAAGCTTGGGAATTGGACATACGCTGTGTTTTATCACAATTACTCAGATTCAGGGAGGCCCTTCTAGTAAATCAGTTGCTCCAGTTGTTTTCTTCAGCATTGGGAGTCCAGAACATATTCTACTTCTTGTTTCCCCCCTCCTCCATACATCAAAATTGAGGGGGCAGCTTCAGTACATGAGGGGCAAGGGGGCTCTTTTAGTTCAAGCAACACCTGATAGAAGACAGGATATATCTTCATTCAATCAGGCAACTGTGGACAAAAGGCCGCTGGGTAAATTTGATGGATAATAGAGAAGGGCGCAAAGAGTTTCAGTTCAGTTTTTGGGATGGTCAGGTGAAAGGCAAATTTAAAACCATACTAGATCCTTCCTATAACTTTGGCCTTCTCTTGCCAGTGTGTCCCTGCAACCCACCTGTATGCGGCTTTGGCAAATTTAATTGTTCCTTTAAGATGATCTGATCAGCCTTCCTCTCTTGCAGAAAGTCTACAGTAGAAGGAGAAACAGACACAGGAAAGGTAAAAATGTGAAAACCATAAGTTGCCAGAAAAAGAGAGAAAAGCCTATGGAGGAATGGAATGCACTGCATTGTTACAGGCAGATTTTGGGAAGAGGCAACAATTCGGCCTAGTTTTCCCTCACATTAAGTACAATATCTGTTACTAGTTTATCTATTTGTTGTTGATGTTGTTTAGTGTAGGGGCCAATGGCCCACTACTGGGCTGTGAGCCATTCAGAACTGAGTCATAGAAGTGACAGAAACAATGCATTTCCTGGGTCTCACAGAACAATAGATGGAAATCAAAACATGCCAATTCTGCTGGATGTGCTGACATAACAAGTAAAAGGTCACTATGAAAAAAGTAAAATAACTTCAATAATGCAGCCTCCTGAACATGTAATGTAATGAGTAGAAAATTCAGCCTTTCCCTCCTTTGGTTGCTATATTGATTTCACAAGAGATTAACTAAGTTATACTTTATTTAAAAAGAACCTATCAAAAAAGCAATCCCCTGTAATATTTCAAATATTAGAAATGCAAATGTTCAGTGTGGAAAGAGATTGATCACAAAGTCTCAAAGTCCAGCTATATACAAATGAATTAAAACAGAAAATCCCGGAAGAAAATAGAATATGCTCTGGGCAGACCAGAATTGGTCTGTTCCATAATGAGAAAAGACAAAACAGTCCCAAATCCATGTTACCGATTATGATTCTTCAGAGAAAAGCTATTTTTTTGGAACCAGGTCTGCAGTATGAATAAACTTAATTCCTTAAATTATACAGAGATAAATAGCAAATTAGATCTAGCACCTCGCAGAAAACAAATCAACTTTAGCGCAAAATGTCTGGCTAGCTAGACAGTTTACTTATTTTTACAGACATAGCAATTTTTTAGAAACAAGCTTCCTTTATCTGGACTGTTCCAACTTCCTGGTACATCCTAATATCTAATCAGATGCTTTTGGAGAGAGAGTAAAATCCATTCTTTTCCAGATTCAGTCTAAGCAACTTCTGAATCTTCTTTTAGATGTTTTTTTCCTATGTCTATCAGTGGGAAAGCCTGGGAAATTGCACTCTCAGTGGTGTCAAACTGGCGGCCCATGGGCTGAATGCGTCACATGTAGGCCACGCCCACCCCAGCTCCATGAATAGGAAAAACATCATGAAATGTCATGTGATGGCCGCGAGTTTGACTCCCATGAGCGAAAGTCTCCAAACTTAGCAACTTTAAGACTTGTAGACGTCAACTCCCAGAATTCCCAAGCCAGCATGCAAATCCCTGAGCTAGAGCATCTATCACTCCTTTGAGAGGTTCTGCATTTCTTTGTAGAGGAACTAATTTTTAAGGAAATGGTTTCAGATATATGTTGACAGGCTTCTATCTCAGGATAACACAGTTTTACTTGGCTCCCGGGCTCCACTTGGTCTTTCAGTGAGGCTACAGTTCAGAAAATAAGCCGTAGCAAAGAGTTAAGTATTTCCAGGAGAAAAAACTAAATTTGTTTTAATTTGATTTCTCTTTGCATTGGGATTAAAAAGTCCTTATAATTAATGTGATTGTTTCCTCATATATTTTGGTAAATTTCTTCTGTTAAGTAAATTTTACAGCTTGTAGCATTTGGTAAGATTTTAGAAGCTGCATTTGTGATTTGGTGTATTGGGTATTTTTATTGAGAAACTCTGTTCACACTCCAGGAAAAAAACCTAAATCTATGAAGTAATTCCAGTGAAGGCTGCTAATCTTCTTGGATGAAGAAGTAAGGATTTTAAAAATGAAATTTGTGGCTTTCACAATCTTCTGTTTATATATTTATATTTCCTATTCCAACACAGAAGTATTGAGGAAGATATAATTTCCATCCAGCACAAGTCAGTCAAAATACTGATAGAGAATTTTAATTCTAGAAGAAAATATATGAAAAAAAAAGAAAATTCTTTTTAAAAATAATATTTTTCTTTGGGTTTAAATAATAAAAAAGAGGATAAAATTATGGCTGAGCAGTCATAAAGAAATTCAGTTTTCAGTTCAGAACTTTACTATGTCTTAGCCAGTTCCACAATGCCCCCATTTCTCCTGCCCAAAATTTCAAAAGCCATATGAGATAATCCATGATTGTTCCCAAAGTCAACACTGCATGAATGAGAAGCTAACATAACAGTGCCAAACTAATATCACAATTGTTAAATCCTTTCTAACTGTAATCAATATTAATACAGGCTACGTACCAATGAAATTCTGTTACTTGACCCTCTAAGACCAACCTCTGAATCCTAGGATGTCAGATTAATCACATTAGTGGATATTGACCTTGTTATTTCAACTATGAAACTTGTAACTACGAGAAATCAACTGAGACCCAGAATAAATGTGATCACCATGTTATTAAAGCTATCTGGTGCCATCTCAGCTTTTCCCAGATCAACGGGAAAATGATCAGAGCAAAAACAAAACAAACTAACAAACAAACAAGAACAACCAGCTCTTCTTTTTGATTCTCTAAGCACATTTCCCTACCTTTTGCCACATGGAACAAATATATCCTGTCAACTTCTCTTTTTTCTGCCATGTTCATGAGACATTGCTCAAGTCAGCAAAAGTCACTTGTAGCTATACTTACAGTTAAGGTAGTTTTTCCCCTTTATTCCATTGTGGTACTTTGAGACAGTAGGAAGATGAGATTTAAACACTATTCAAATAAATATTTCTGAGGTTATGAGATTTCAAAAATGGGAAGGGATAGATTGATAAACAATTGTGTGAAAAGGATGTGGAATTGTGGATCAGAGATAGAGTGATTCATTTATTTCTACTCTAGTCTGAATAAGCTTGTTTTTTCCAGCAGTCAATATTGATATGAAATAAAAGAAAGAAAACTCACAACCGGTGGAACTATGAAACAAAAAAAAAAAGTTCTAATCTCCATAGCTCATATAATCTTTTAGCTTTACTTCCTGCAGGACTTTGTGTAGGGAGGATTCACACATGCACATAAAGCTGGATGTTTTATAAATATTGCACTGCTGCCGCAAACATAAACAACAAGATTGATTCCCAGCGTGATTATTTTCCGAGGAACCAATGGTGTGTTGATCTTCAGGATCTGTCATAACATTTGGCTTTCGAGCTTTCCTAGCCGCTATAAATTCTGGTCTGAGATGAGAGGAGTCTAAATATTTAATATTGCCCCGGAACTCACTCAGGTTGAATTCTAGTCTTTTCTTTTCTTGTTTGCCTAGATTCTTCTTTTTCCTGTCAATGACTGGCACTTTGATGAAGACAGCTGTCAGCTCCAGACTAATCATCTTTCTTCCAGCTGGGGCAACCAGGTCTGACACTTATGGGATGTCAGTCAGCGCCAGTTCTGTCATAACGCCATTCAAATCCTAGTTAACTAGAGCCAATGCGGTTGACTGTCTGACAGGGAAGAATTTATAATATGCCACCTTATTCCATCTTTGGGAAAATAAATTATTCTGAGAGGTAACACTGTTGACAGAAGCGGCAATGTTCCCTTTAAAAACTGTCCTAATTTCACAAATATATTCTGATCAATAGATGTCTGACCTTGGAGGAACATGAAATTTCTAGCTCTTGGTTTTCTTTCTGTATTAACCATCAACATTATGTATTTCCCCTCCAGGCATACTGTAGGTAATGAGAAAAATCTGCAAAAAATTGAAATCCATATTATTCAGACCAAAGCTTTTTGCTTCCAGAAGCACTGATTAAACAGAGGTCACTCTTCAACGTATCCTTCAGTTGGATTACTCCATTGATTTCAAGGGGTTTCAGGCAGTCTCAGTCAAGGAGCTAAATCCAGAGTAGCTGCTATTTCCATTTAAGCCCCATTGAAATCAGTGGAACCGTATTAGTCATGGTTGGAATCCCATCAATTGCAGTAGAAACCCAAAGATATTAGCTTAAAACATTTCCTCATGGAGACTTTGCACCATTCTGGAATCAACTCCAGTCCTTTATTTATATAGTATAGGTAGTCCTTGACTTGCAACAGTTCATTTCAAAGTTATAATGGCACTGAAACAAATGACTTATGACTGTTTTTCACACTTTATTTATTTTATTTTATTTATTTATTTTATTTTATTTGTCAATCGCTTACAATATAATAAGTATAAGTATAAACATGAGTAAGAATACAGGAAATAGGTACAGCTAAATGGGGACAATAGGAAAGGGACGGGAGGCACGATGGTGCACTTATGCACGGCTCTTAATTTATTATTATTAATTTATTTATTGCAGCATCCCCATGGTCATATGATCAAATTACAGAGGCTTGGCAACGGACTCATATTTATGACCATTGCAGTGCCTCTGGGTCACGTGATCATCTTTTGTGACCTTCTGACAAGCAAAGTCAATGTGGAAGCCAGATTCACTTAACAACCATGTTACTAACTTAACAACTGCCATGATTTGTTTAACAGTTGTATCAAGAAAGGTTATAAAATGGGGCAAAACTGACAACTCTTTTGCTTACAACATAAATTTTGGGCTTCATTGTAGTTGTAAATTGAGAACTATCTGTGTTCTGTGCATTGGATAGCCGAGTTATTTATTTTGAACTCAAATGTACTATATTCCAAACTAGGGAGAAAAAAGAAGTCTTTCCACTGCAAGAATCCTACTCTATTTAAAAAAAAAAAAACTTTAAAGGGGAAAGATAGTATGCTAATTTGACAGGTCCCTCTCAGATCAACCATTCAGAAGTTTCAGAATATCTCTTGACAAATAAATGCGGACTTCATTGTAAAATAGAGCCAGGATGGGTCAGTTTGTTTTCTTTGTTGATGCCATTGTTCCCATGAGCAAAATAACCCAAATAAAAAAAAAACCACAAAGAAACTGAAAAAGAACTTATTTCTTCTGCAGGGAACCAGCCAGCATACAAAACATGAGATTACTGTGTTTGATCTTTTTTTTTTCTTTAAGAGAATGGAAATGTGGTTGTTTCTTTTCTGTTACTTTTGTGGAGGGTGTGATGTGAAAATTCTTATACTATTGGACCATTCTTCTCCCTTCCTTTCCACAGCAGTCTTCAGCATCCCGGTGCCTGTCTGTGGGCATTGTTTAGCATATATCACATATTCTTTATTCCAAGCACTAGAATATCTTATAGCCCAGGGATAAGTTGTTAGAAAAACCATCTTGTTGCAACATTGCCAACAAGCTATATAGTTCACCTACAGGGTGTTTTACAGTGCAAAATCACTTGGCAGAGGTGAGGATGAATACAGATTGTTTTCGGAGATAGAAGTGCCATATTGGAAGTGTGCTCATTCTGGATCCAGTCCCATATTCCCCTGCAGTATCCAGCAGCATTAAAAAAAATGTGTTGCCATCAATTGTAACTTCAGCAGCATAACTTTTTTGGGAGTTGCTGACCAATGCTAGGGGCTTCTGAAATGTATTAGGAGTTCAGAAATGAGCAGGACAAGATTGGGGCAGATATAATCAAAGCTGAAAATGAATATGAGTAGAATAATCTTTCTTAAATTCTGCCCATTTCCTTTCATGTTCCACATTTACCATGAGTTCTTTTTCACATTCTCTTCTCTGCCATATGGGCATAATCCATTAACCCTTTACAAAGATCATATTCTCATGGCATAGCCTTTGTCACATCCATGACAGCCTTCCCAGGTAGACCAGACAGGAAACAGGACAAAGTGAACAAATTCTGCTTTTTTTTTTGTAAGATTACATTAACAGAATCTTGCAAGTCTGAAAGTGCAAATCTCCTGCTGTCTCTTTTACAGCCTGAGAAGCTAGGAAAGTTTCTTTCTGAGTGTCTTTCTCTGCCCATTTTACAGCTACAGGCTCTGTTCTCTTTTATCTGATTGCTTCCTAGGTGGTATTCTTCCTCCCCCATTTCCTTAGGTAGCATCTCTCCCTCCCCATCTCCAAGGTCATTCCCACAAACCATTACACATGCATAAAAGTCATTTTAATTTCTCCTTGTTTACATTTTAAAGTAGTATTTTCCATCTTCATCTGATGTAGGCATTAATATGTGAATGATATACAATGTTTCATGCACATTTTTGGTGAGAGGCTGCCTTCCACCAAGGTCTTATTGGCTGGTTAAAGTTGCTGCAGGCATGCTTTCTTTCTTCCAAAAGGGGCACTGTATTCCAGGGCCAGTTGGGCTTGGGCTATGGAGAGCACCTGGTTTCTGCAGAGATCTCTGCCCAAATAACACTCAAACCACAGTTCAGAAAGCACTGTTCAGGTGAGGGCGGGGCTGGCGTCGCAGCGGCACGATGTGCGATCTTCCCCAATATCTTTGTTGCTGGACAGTCCTTCTGGACTTAAACCATCCTGAAGAGACGGTGAAAGTAAAGAGCACATCCTGCTCATCCCAGGGACACCGCTGGGTAGATCCAGGAGAAGCTCTTTTTGCTGGCAGCAAAGAGGCAGCCACCAAAGCTGCTGAAGCTGGGACAGCTCCGAAATGGAAGGGAATGGAAAGAGAAAGTGTGTCGGTTTGGTGAGAGATTTCTTTTTTTATTTTATGATTAGAGAGAACACCCTAAGAAAAAGAAAGAATTTGTAAAATTGAAGACAGAAGTGGTTAAGTGGCAATTTTAAACAGGAAGTCAAAATTAGTTGTTGTTTTTTACTGCTGGATTGTTTATGCTTCTTTACTTTGAAACTGGACTGGTTTTTTTTTAATTCTGTTTTTTCTCTTTTTATTTTTTCTCTTCTTGCTTTTATAATATTTTAGGTTGGAGATTCCTTTTTAGTCTTTTCTTCTAAGTTTTTTTTTCTTTTCTTTTTAATTAATTAATTATTTTTTTACTAAATTAAAATACATTTTTGGTTTTGGAAAAAGGAGGGGGAAAGTGAAAGTGAAGGAAAATCTGTAACACTGCCACCCAGAGGCTTGGAAACATTGTTTTTTCTTTTACTTTCTAAGACCAGACAAAGCTGAGAAAGAACTGAGGCTTCTTTTCAAGGATTTTGAGCCTGTTTGATAAGATAGAGGGAAGAACATGGGAGAGTGTTATTACAGTTGCTCTTCTGGGTTTCTATCAGTGGCTGGAGTCTGGTGTTGAAAGAAAGTTTGGAATTTACAGAAAGAAGATTACAGAGAATCTGTAGAGAAGAGAGTTATAAAATTGTTTGGATTTTAACAAAAAGCCTTGGATATTATATAGGTGCAGTGTGTTCTTTCTCCTTCTTTTACCTTTTGCTTACGTTGGGCTATTTTCTACTCACCCCCTCCTTGCTAGCTACTTATTTTTGGTAGATACTTGGGATTCTGGCCTTTTGGAATTTACTTTTGCCTTCCTTTTTTTAAAGTCTATTTTTTTCCATTATTTTCATTTTTTATTTAAAAAGGAAATCCTTTCTTTTCTACCTGATATTTCTTATTGTTATTAGTATTATTTTCTCTTTTTTTCTTTTTTTTTCTCCAAGGGAGTAGCTTTTTTCCCCCTTGCTCATCCTTTTATTTCCTTCTTATATTGGTTTTGTTTTTTTGGTATCGCTGAGACTTCTTAATTGGATTAAGGTGTTGAAGAACCTGAAGAATTTTTTTTTCATTCTTTATATTGGATAACTTTTCCTTTTCCCTTTTTTGGCCTTATTTTTCTTTTTGGTTTTTTCTTGTCAATTAATGAATCGATTGGATTAGGGTGTACAAGAACCTGAAGAAATTTTTCTTTTTTTTCCTTTCCTTTTTCTTTTTTCTTTGCTATTTCTTACTTGGAATTGTTTACTATACAAGTGGATTAAGGTCTAGAAGAACCTGAAGATTTTGAATTTTTTACAACTTTATAATTTTCTGGTGAAATGAGTAGGAAACTAACGGCAGCTGGTTCTTCAATTCCTACATCTTCCTCTTCACCACCTGGAGGACAACATTCAATACAAACAAAGTTACAACAGGAAAAAGAACAGGAAAAGGTGACCCTACAGATGATTATGCAAGGAATTCAAAACATACAAGCAAGAACAGAGAATATTGAAAAGAGGACAGAGAACATTGAACAAAGAACAGGAAAAACTGATGAAAAGGTGGAGAACATTCAACAAATGATGATGAAGTATGATGAGAGACTACAAAAAATTGAAGAAGATAAACAAAGAGATAAGAAGATTGGAGAGATTAACTGTGATTGAACAATATAAGACTGGGATGCTAGGATGGGAGACTGACAGATCAGAATTTTATCTTAGATTCCAAAACATAGAGGAAGAAAAGGGACAAAACTTGGCAGAGATAATGATAGAAATTTTGGCTGAGGCATTGGAAATAACCAGAGAGAAGATGATGGATGGAATAGATGAGGTTTTTCGAGTTTTCACAAGATATGCAATGAAAAATAGTTTGCCAAGAGAAGTTCACATTAGATTCACAAAGAAAGCTATTAAAATGCAAATACTACAGGTGGCAAGAGAGAAAACATTGAAATACAAAGATAAGGAGATTGTAGTCCTGAAACAAGTACCCAGAAGGGTGAGAGAGATGAGAAGAGAGTATTGATTCTTGACTAAAATACTACTCAAAAAAGAGGTGAATTATAGATGGCTGATACCAGAAGGCTTAATGTTTACATGGCAGGAACAAAGACACGGAATTGATTCAATTGAGAAAGCAGAATTATTTTATACAGAATACTTCGGAGGGAAAGAGGAGGAGATGGAAAAACAAATGTCACTAATCGAATTCCAAGATGACTGTCAAGCAGCGATTGAAAAAGAAGAAGGTGCTGTTGGTTGAAAGGTGGAAGCCAGAGAACAATGAGAACCAAGATCTACAAGGGCTGCAAAACCTACTTATAAAGTATAACCATGGAAGAGAAAAAACTGATTAAAATTAATATAAATAGACTTAACTCAGCTGTTAAAAGAAGGAAAACTTTCCATAAATCAGAGAAATTAAAATTTGATATAATCTGCCAACAAGAAGTACACATTAAAAAGCAACATGAACAAATATTGATACAGCCACAGCTAGGGAAAATATTTATGGCTTTGACACAATGCAAGAAAAGAGGAGTAGTTTTATATATTAAAGATACTATCCCAGGGAAATTGATTTATACAGATGATGATGGAAGACTCTTAATGATGGAAATAATGGACAATAATATGAAAACACTCCTGATAGCAATCTATGCTCCAAATGATAATCAAGAATAATTTTATAGAAAATTATATACGAAAATAATTGAACTGGACTATCTTAACATTTGTATGATGGGAGATTTTAATGGAATAGTAGATAATAAACTGGACTATACAACACAAAAAACAACAAAGCAAAGTAGAAAGACTCTCCCTAAATCCTTTTTTTAAAATGATAGATGAAATAAATTTAAAAGATGCATGGAGAGAAAGAAACGCTAAGACCAAACAATACACTTTTTATTCAAACAGACACTCATCATGGTCTAGAATAGACATGATATGGATGTCAACAGAATTGATTGCTAATCTACAAGAAATTGACATAGAAACAAGTACTTGGGCAGACCATAACCCAATGACAATTAAATGGAAAGGACAAAGAAGATCTGGATGGACTTTAAATAATACTATATTAAAAGAAAAAGACTTTGTACAGAAAATGGAGAAAGAATTGGCTTTTTTCTTCAAAGAAAATAAAAAAGAAGATACATCAATGCAGAATTTATGGGATACAACAAAGGCTTATGCTAGAGGCTTGATAATAGACTATACAAGGAAAAGAAATATTATGAAAAGACAAGCCTCTAAGACATTAGAGGACGAGTATAAAAGACTTGAAAAAGAGTTACAGAAATTGCCACAGAAAAAGGACATTAAGTTAAAAATGGATACAATTAAACATAAAATGGAATTAATAGAAAAAGAAGAATTAGCACAGAAAATCAGAGGTGCAAAGCAGAACTATTTTGAAGATGCAAATGAACCAGGTAGATGGTTAGCATATAAATTGAGAAAGGAGAGAGAATAAAGGAAAATATTGCAATTAATAGATGATCAAGGCCAAGCTTGTTATGGAAGTAAAGAGAAGAAAAAAATTATACGAGACTACTATGGGAAACTGTATGAAGAAGAGAATATAGAAGATGAAAGAGTTAAACAATACCTGCAGAATGCTAATCTACTCCAGATACCTAAAGAGACTGAAATAATGTTAGAAAATAACATAACGATGATGGAGTTAACCGAAGCACTTAAGAAGCAAAACAATGGAAAGGCACCAGGTCCAGATGGACTTCCAGTGGAATTCTATAAGACACTACAAGAATCGTTAAATCTTCCATTGCTAGAAGTTATGAATGAAGTTATGTCAAAGAAGAGGATACCCAAATCATGGTCAGAAGCATATATTACACTTGTCCCAAAGGAGGACACTGATCCACAACAAATTAAGAACTATAGACCTATTTCCCTGTTAAACTCAGACTATAAAATATTTGCTTCAATATTGGCAGAAAGACTTAAAAGATATTTGAACAACTTTATTCATCCTGATCAAAATGGGTTTCTGCCAAAGAGACAAATTAAAGACAATATGAGAATAATTTTAGATACTTTGGAATATTATGAGGCACATCCCGAAAAACAAATGGCTTTGGTATTCTGAGATGCACAGAAGGCCTTTGATAATGTGAACTGGCGATTCATGTTATTGCAGTTGGATCAGATGGGCTTTGGTAAGAAATTTATCCATGCCATAATGATAGAGGGAGAATTGACAGATTCCATTGATATAAGAAAAGGGACAAGACAAGGCTGCCCATTGTCACCTCTGTTGTTTGTGTTAACTTTGGAAGTGTTAAATAGAAACATTAGAGAAGAAAAAGACATAAAAAGGATGAAAATTAAAAAGGAAGAATTTAAATTGCAAGCATTTGCAGATGACCTGGTTTTCATTTTAGAAGATCCATTAGAAACAGCATTTAAACTGACAGAAAAGATAGAGGCATATGGAAAAGTAGCTGGTTTGAAAATAAATAAAGATAAAACAAAGATTTTGACAAAGAATATGTTATTAAGACAAAAGGAAGAATTTGTGGATGTTTTGAAAATCCAGGTCACAAATAAGGTTAAGTACTTGGGGATACATTTGACAGCAAGGTGTAGCACACTTAAAGAGAATAACTATATTAAACTCAAACAACAGATTGCAACAGACTTGGCAAAATGGGAAATTTACAGTTACCATTAATAGGGAGAATATCAACAATTAAGATGAATATATTACCTAGAATTTTATATCTGTTTCAAACGATTCCAATTAGGTTAGGGAAAGACTATTCTGAAAATTTAAGCAAAAGCGTGCTGAAGTATATATGGCAGGGAAAGAAAGCAAGAATAAAATTAAAACTGTTGCAAGAAGCTAGAATAAAAGGAGGATTTGGCCTGCCTAATTGGGAATTATACTATAAAGCTACAAATCTGATGTGGGTTAAGGAATGGATAACATTAAGAAATATTAGATTGTTGACATTAGAAGGACATGATTTGTTGCTGGGTTGGCACGCCTTCTTATGGTACAAGGGAACTAAAGTACAGGGGTATTTTAGAAGACATTATATACGTGAGGCTTTGTTGTTAAATTGGGAGAAGACTAAAAGGCAATGCTATTTGAAAATTCCAGTCTGGCTATCGACTATTGAAGCATTTTCTTATTCTATAATATATAAAAAGGAACAAACAGTTAGATATGGTGAAATATTGAATGAAAAGGGTGAACTTAAATCTATGCAAAAACTAGAACAAGGTATAAAGATGAATTGGTTTTCATATGCGCAAATACGTTCTAGATATGATAAAGATTCCAAAACAGAAGGTTTTTATGATAAACTGACTGACTTAGATAAGATTTTGACAGGTTTTGATGATAAGGTGATTAAAAAACTGTATGGATATTTATTAGAAATTAAGCTAGAAGAAGAACAAGTTAAAGAAACAATGATTGCTTGGGGAAAATTTTTGGATATGGGATTGATTTAGAGAAATGGCAAAAATTGTGGTCTCAAAATTATAAAATGACAATGTCAACAGCATTTAAAGAAAACTTGTATAAGATGTTTTACAGGTGGCACTTACTCCCAACAAGAATAGCAAGAATGTTCAAGAACAAATCTGAAAAATGTTGGAAATGTCATCAGACACCTGGTTCATATTACCATATGTGGTGAATGTGTGCGGATGCTAAAAGATATTGGACTAAAATCCACACATGGTTGGAAAAAATGACAAGAAAACACATAGACTTGAAACCAGAAATATTTTTATTGGGAATTTTACCTGAAATATACAGTAGGGAATTGATTGTAAATGTATTAACAGTGGCTAGGATTGTATTTGCCAAAAATTGGAAAAATGAGAAAATACCAATGCAGGAGGAAGTTATCAAGAAAATAATGGAATATGATGAAATGAGTAAATTGCCATTTGAAATTAGAGAACAAGAAGATAAGCAATTTTATAAGATTTGGGATTTGTTTTATGAATGGTTAGAAAATAAAATATGGTAATGAAATATGTAGAACTTTAGAATAGAACTATATAGAAAAGGGTGTCCAACCTTTCACCTTCCCTGGGCCACATTAGAAGATGAAAATTCCGTACATAAAATAAAATAAAATAAAATAAAATAAAATAAAATAAAATAAAATAAAATAAAATAAAATAAAATAAAATAAAATAAAATAAAATAAAATAAAATAAAATAAAATAAAATAAAATAAAATAAAATAAAATAAAATAAAATAAAATAAAATAAAATAAAATAAAATAAAAATAAAATAAAATAAAATAAAATAAAATAAAATAAAATAAAATAAAATAAAATAAAATAAAATAAAATAAAATAAAATAAAATAAAATAAAATAAAATAAAATAAAATAAAATAAAATAAAATAAAATAAAATAAAATAAAATAAAATAAAATAAAATAAAATAAAATAAAATTAAAATAAAATAAAATAATAAAATAAAATAAAATAAAATAAAATAAAATAAAATAAAATAAAATAAAATAAAATAAAATAAAATAAAATAAAATAAAATAAAATAAAATAAAATAAAATAAAATAAAATAAAATAAAATAAAATAAAATAATAAAATAAAATAATAAAATAAAATAAAATAAAATAAAATAAAATAATAAAATAAAATAAAATAAAATAAAATAAAATAAAATAAAATAAAAATAAAATAAAATAAAATAAAATAAAATAAAAAAATAAAAAAATATTTTTATTATTTATTATTAATTATTTATTAAAAATTATTTATTTTTATTTTATAATTTTCTGGCCAAATTTTCCGGGGAGGGGGGAAGAAAGCTCGCCCACCTCGCGCCCACCTCTCCTCCTGCAAATTATTTATTTTTATTAATTTTCCGGCCAAATTTTGTGGGGGGGGGGGGAAGAAAGCTTGCCCGCCTCGCGCCTACCTCTCCTCCTGCAAATGCAGCTGCGGCCGCAGGGGCAGAAGCAGCAGCGGCGGCGGCGGAGGGGGCAGAAGCAGCAGCGGCGGCGGCAGAGGGGGCAGAAGCGGTGGCGGCGGGGGCAGAAGCAGCAGCGGCGGCGGTGGTGGCAGCAGAAGCAGCAGTGGTGGCGGCAGCAGGGACAAGCCTGATATAGAATATATAAAAATGTATTATCATATTATATTTGTGGGATGGATTTAGGACAGGGTGGGCAAACCACGCCCGCGGCCACATCCGGCCCGTTGGCTTTTTAATCCGGCCCGCCAAGATTGGTACAGAATTAAGGTTTGATGTGAATGATTGAATGATAGCATTCATTTGATTTTGACTTGTAATGATAGGCATTTCGACACCAGGTGGCGGCCCGTCTGTCAAATTTTAAAAGTCAATGAGGCCCCGAGCCAAAAAAGTTTGCCCACCCCTGATTTAGGATGATAATATGAATTCCTATAAGATAAATCAATTTAAAAATATGGAATATCTTGCATAATATGAATGAATAATAGTATAGTCAAATGATTAACAATGATAATAATGTATTTAGGAATATTTGATTGATAATATGAGAATATATACAAGTAATTGTAAGTGAGGACTATGGAATGGATGCACAAAACAATTTGCAACCAACTGACACAGTGGAAGATGGCTTGATGTTTTTATATTGTGTTTGTGTATGTTTGTCTAAAAAATAAAAAAAATGTTTTTTAAAAAAAGAAAGCATTGTTCAGACATTATGCAGGCTCCTTTGTAGACCGTTCAGGTCTCTGGAAGACCAGAGGCTTAACAGTCTCTCGGAAGACTATTAGATTTGTCTGCAGAAAAATGGGCTAAATTCAAACTGAGAGATATACCCTATAATGCATTTTGATCCTGAACACATTCCGGATTTCTGCTGCTTTTGCTGACAAGATGTTTTGTGGAGCTATGCGTCTAACTGCTTTTGTTATGTGGGCCACCGTTTTGCTTATTCTAACATTATTTTGCACACTCCACTTCCGGGTGTTACTAATTTCAGATACTTGCTGCCAGCACTGCTGTTCCTTTACAACACTGATGAGCTTGGGATGTTTGGGGTCTGGGATGAAATTGAGAAGAATATTGCAAATTTCCATTTTTAGTCATCTTTCTAGCCCATGTGATTGAAGGAAGACTACTACGAAAGCATATCGATCACTTGTCAAGGCCTATGTTTTGGAATGTAAACCAGTAAGGGTAAGAGTTGAGCAGGCTGAGCTGGAAGGCAGGGTTATACATATCATCAATTTATCATCCCACAAGGGACCCAAATCCAACCTTCCATAGATTCTATTGACCCTTATTATAGTGCCAATTTAGCTTTGACATTAGCTGACCAGATACTTGTTTGTAGGTAGCAATAATAAACTCTTCTGTGCTTTGACCTCAACTAATGCTCTTGGCTATTTGTGCCTGACAGTAAGCCTGTGTCCAAAAATAATTCAAGTGACAGGTTCATTCTGCAGATGTTGGGCCTGGGATGAAATTGAACTGTGTTTTTTTGATGTGTCTCCTCCTCAGTCCCACTGACCAGATAGCTGGGTTATTTCTGGACCTGGGGGCTCTTCCAGAAGGACTAGTAGATCGTTGTTTGCCTTGATGATCTGTGAATGGTAGCTAAAACCTCCTTCCTAGTCATCTGATCACATTTCCTCAGACCTAGGCTGCCAAACTTTGAAGAGAGCAATTGGCATGGCTTTTCCTGCTAGAGGGTGGCACATGGCGGTAAAGAAGTTGAAGTTAGAGGGATTACTGCCCTTAAACTGTTTTGTAATAAAGCTGTAAGACTGCCCACAAACCAAGAATCCTATTAAGTAGCTAGCATACAAATGGATGTATTAAATAAATTACCAAATCCTATCAAACACATTAGAGGTCAGCATAGGGGCAGCACCAATTATGTCAGCATATTTTTATGCTGAGCCAAGGATTGGAGGAATGCACATAAATGAATCTGTGAGAGACAACCATCCGAACCTGGTCCTGGACTTGGATCTGTTTTATGTCATTATATCTTCTTTCCTTATCCAGTTTTATAAGCACTACAATTAATTTAAAGAGTTTAATTTAAATGTATAAACTGGAGGCCTCTGGGGTTAGGTCTAATGACCTCTGGATGACAAAATTTCTACCAATTGCATCAACCATTGGCATCTCACATTTGTTTGCATAAAGATACGATGATGATAATTAACACATAAAACATAAGCATCTGACTCTCCTAGGTTCTTGGGAAGGACTTGATAGGTGGATAAAAGTGCCAAATAAACATAATGTCTGCTTGTGTGACCAACCATAATAACAGGACAAGGTCTCCTTTGCACTTAGCTAACGAACTCCTTAAGGATATATCCATCCAGACAGCATAGACTCAGGTTTAATTAATGTAGGAAAATGGATTGGGAAATGAAAGAAATTTAATGGGAGGAATGATGCTAAGTCCCAAATCAAAATAACACTCCACTGAATTCCATGTAGCTAATTAAGTCAATTAAGAAAATTTAGAACTGTAGTATTAGCCACAATTTATTTCTGTCAAATATTCATTTAGGAGCAAAAGTAAATTGTCATTAAGGCCATTTCCCTATTTGGGAGTTATTACTTGTTCATAGCATGTCCCTATCTTTGCAGTGCTATCTTCATTATTATTGTTTTGGAATATCAATGTTCGGAAGATTCTCAAACATGGGATAATTCTCCACTTGGACAATGACCATAATTTTCTTTTGTAATTCTTTAAATAGCAACCGGGCAGGAATTTAGGGACCCCTTAGGGAGGCTGGCATATGTTAAGGCTTTACTCTTACCTACACAGCATGGTCCAACAGAAAATTACCATTTCAACACTGCTACTAGAGTCCGAAATATTATTCTGTTTGGAAAGGCTCCATTATACTGTATGTTTAATATAGCACTGAGTACAGAATTCAGAAAATAGTCAATTGTTGACATAACAATTGACTATTTCCTAACATCTCTGTTGATACTTGATACTTTTATTATCTTGATACTTTTATTATCTTGATACTTTTATTATCTTCTTAATCCACTATTGCAAGATAAACATCTTTAGCGTCATGCAAGAAATAAAACAAATAAAAATGTTTTTTTTTCCTTATTGTATACATATGGGTCAGGCATAATGCCTTTCCACTGTGCTGCATATCAGATGACTCATAAAAAGCAATACCAGAAGAGAAGAAACTCTATCAAGAAATACAAACTAACAGATATTTTATTCACTCCAGGTGATTCAGTGTTTGGTACAAATTTCTAAAGATATAGTTATATGAGTTTAGGCAATGTTTCAATGATCTTGGAAAGCATATCAACATGATTTCTTAATCTCAAAACAGAGATGAACACCAGTCCCGGTCTTTTGGCTCTTCAAAAAAGCAGATGAAGGATCTGACACATTTTGAAATTCTCTGGCAATCAAGCTCCTATTTCAAATGTAAAACATAAGTAAAATTAAAGCAAGGTAGTAGTATAATGGACGCCTGAAATTAACATTTAAAGTCCTTCTTGTACAGCACATGTTGCTATTGCTCTGAAGCAGGAGAATAAAAGAAAAATGAGGGTAAAGTTATTTATCCTGCTTGGTCCCAAACAAACAATAATCAAATAGACATTATCACTCCTTTCCAATCTTCACAAGTATATTGGGTCACCTCAAGTTTGAACTTTAAGCTTAATAGAAAAGCTTTGAACCAAATACATTTCAACATGTATTGCCTTATCCCACCCCATGCATATATCTTTCTCACACCTCAGCATAAGAAATTCTGTGATTATAAGAATGGGTGTCAGTCGGAAGTAGAAAGATATTGTAAAATTCAGATGGTGTACTGTTGTTTCCCAGGAGATAGAATGGGTATCTCTCAGCTCTCATCTCATCCATAAAAACTACTGACCATGGAGAAGATATGATGGGAATGAAGTTTTTGTTAGCCATCAATTTGATTCCACCCCTGCTTTTATATTTAGAATTAAAGATTGCTTCTGAATTCTTGAACTTTGTCTCTTTGTGCTAGCAATAGCACTTAGACTTACAGACAGCTTCATAGTGTAAGACTGTAATATGGAATATGTACTGTCCTCTCTAAGTGGTTTACAGAGTCAGCATATTGCCCCCAACAATTTGGGGGCAGATTTTACCAATCTTGGAAGAATGGAAGGCTGAGTCAATTTTGAGCTGGTCACGATCGAACTTCAGAGTTCGAGTGGGCAGAGTCAACCTGCAATACTGCATTCTAACCACTGCACCACCACAACTCTTGATGCTTCTTAACACCCTATGGTCCATTCCATTTAGAATAGATGAGAGTCTTTGGGACAGATATGCATTAGGGAATCAATTTTCTAAAACTCTTTCAGTCAGTAAACTATTGGATTTATCACCTTTAGACTTTCAGTTCTAATTTTGAGAAATATTTTTCCACTATATTTAATATTCGAAGGTACATTCAGGGAATTCCATTCATGCCTTATCATGGAGAAATAGGTGGTTTAAAAATTTGTTCTCCAGTATGTTTCCAGACTGGATCTTTCCTCCCATCATAAAAATCAGGTTTTTTTTTCTTTGCAATGAAAAAAAAAGTGATATATATCTTTGGAAATAAAAATTGCAGGTCTTGGAAAAGGGTAATCCAAGACTGGGACTATAATGCTGGGAGATGCTTAAAGCCACCTAATCACACTACAGGATGCCAATTTGGATTTGGTTCTCTGTACTTACTGTTGAATTTAGAACAGAAAAAGGTGTAATTGCTGACTGTGTCTTTAAAATAGTATGTAATTTGACCCTCTGTTATTTATACAATTTATTTCCACCTCTCTCTACAGAGGGTTCCCAAGGCAGCTGCAACAAATGTTACCAATCTGATACCGTTCAAGTGTTTCGATACTATAAAATCCAAAATTCTCTAATTACTATATTAATAGAAATTCTGGAAGCTCGAGCTGCAAGGCAAGCAATTGAGAGAATTAAATTAAGATGAAACTAAGATTGCGGCTAAGGGCTTAAACATTTTCTAAGTTTAAGAGTTGTACAATTTGAGGCCATCAGTTTCATAAAAGCCAAACCAAATTAATATGGCTTGCCATTGTATTAATTTTTAGAGAACACAGTCCCTCATCTTCCGAATTTGAATGAATTCATTGGTTTCTATTAATTTTAAAACAAATGAGCTCTGTTTAAATTGCGCGTATGTGTATGTGAATAGAAATGTTAAGAGAAAACCACTTCCATGGATGTGAATAGATAAACATATTACTACTGAAAATAAACAACTTACAGAAATAGTTTAAAATGGCATCTCAAAAATGTAAGAATGACTTTAGCAATGCTACAGAACTTGATGATGGGAGTCCCTTTAAATCATCACAGTTTCTCCTAAGAACTGGCAGCTGGTCTGCTCTCCCATCCCAAAATTATATTGGAGATTGCATATTAAAGGCACAGTACTGTAATGGAATGTAGTCTGGATTCCCAGGAAGGATGAGGTGCATCCCAGAGGAGCAAAAGGCAACTCAGCTCAGATAGCTTTTGTGAGAGAAAGACAGCCTCTCCCTAATAGGTCCCAAAGTTTATGCTTCATGTGGGTAGCAGTTTGCTTCAGTTCGGCAAAATTCTGTCTATAGGTGTGGAACAATAGGAAATCTACTAGGAAAAATCACAAAGTGTCTTTTTATTTATTTATTTATTTTTGTCAATAGCTTACAAGATAATAGGTATAAGTAAAAACATAGTTATGAATACATGGATACATATAAGAAAAATGAAACAATAGGACCGGGACGGTAGGCACATTGGTGTGCTTATGCACGCCCCCTACAGACCTCTTAGGAAAGGGGTGAGGTCGATAGTAGACAGTCTAAGGTTAAAGTTTTTGGGGTTTGGGGAAGAAACTACAGAGTCGGGTAGAGTATTCCAGACATTGACCACTCTATTGCTGAAGTCGTATTTCCTGCAATCAAGTTTGGTGCGGTTAACTTTGAATTTGTATCTATTGTTTGCGCTTGTATTGTTATGGTTGAAGCTGAAGTATTCATTGACAGGTAGGACATTGCAATGTATGATTTTATATACTATACTTAGATCGGACCAAAGGCGGCGTAGTTCTAGCTTTTCTAGGTCTAGAATTTCGAGTCTGGTGGCATAAGGTATTCTGCAACGAGTAGAAGAGTGGAGAACTCTTCTTGTGAAATATTTCTGGACTTTCTCAACTGTGTTAATATCAGATACGTAATGTGGGTTCCAGACTGATGAGCTGTATTTGAGTATTGGTCTAGCAAATATTTTGTATTGCTCTAGTTAGTAGTGTAATATTACCAGAGAAAAAACTACGTAAGATTAGGTTAACAACTCTTAACGCCTTTTTGGCTATGTAGTTACAGTGGACTCTAGCACTTAGATCATTAGAGATGAATACTCCAAGATCCTTGACAGAGTTTGGATCATCAACAAGGTCTTGACTATTCAGCCTGTATTTTATTTTCTGTTTTTTTTTTTTTTTTGCCAATATGTAGGACAGAGCATTTATTTGTTGAGATTTGAAGTTGCCATTTGTTTGACCATTCTGATACATAGTTGAGGTCTTTTTGAAGGGTAGCAGTATTGTCTGTGGTATTGAATAGCTTTGCATCGTCAGCGAAGAGAACGCAGTTGCTCTTAAAGTGGTCACAGAGGTCATTTATGTAGAGTATGAAAAGAGTTGGTCCTAGAACCCTGCCTTGGGGGACACCACTGTTGACAGGTACAGAATTTGATGGGACGCTCCCAATTTTGACCATTTCTTGTCTGTTTGACAGGAATGCTTCTATCCAGTTATGCAGGATACCATAAGATTTTAGTTTTAGGAGTAGTTTGTCGTGTACCACTGAATCAAAGGCTTTACAGAAGTCTATGTAGATTGCATCTATTGTTTTGCCCTGATCAAGTTGTGTAGTCCATATGTTTTTGCAGTGTAAGAGTTGCGGATTACATGATACTATTTTCCTGAAACCAAATTGTTTATTAGAGAGTAGCTTGTTTGTTTCTAAGTGGGGGATGATGGATTGGTTAATAATTGATTCCATGACTTTACAGGTGATGCAGCATAAAGAGATTGGTCTGTAATTTTCAACTAGGCTGGGGTCTCCCTTTTTGAAGATGGGAATGACCGTGGTTTGTGACCATAGTTTTGACAAGGAGCTGGTCCTGAAAGATTTTTCAAAGATTATGCTTAGAGGTTCGGCTATGGCAGTAGATAGCTTTTTAAAGAAGTAGGCACATATTCCGTCCGGTCCAATAGATAGAGATGGTTTTAGATTGCATAGTGCTTTTTCAACATTGTCTTCTGTAAAATCAATATGTATTAGATCATTGTAGTTTTCTGTGGTTCGACTAGGAAATACTGGGCATGATCCATTGCTGTTACCAAATACTGAGCCAAAGAATATGTTAAAGAGGTTAGGTCCATTAGGTCCTTTCAGGGGTGGGATGTACCTTGAGTCTTTTAGTTTGTTGTTTACAAAATTGTAGAAAGCGCGGGTGGAATTGGTATGTAGAAGGTTTTCTTCTTGTTTAATGTGATAATTGGTGCATTCAGTTTTTATCTGGTGGCATAATTTTTTTTTTTTGTAAATTTTATTTGAGTTTTCACAAAAAGAAAAAATATACAAATAAAACATCTTTTTTGAAAGTAGCGTAATCCCGGGTTACATTTCTTCATACAGACACAAATTCAAGTTCATGCTCATTTTTATATTCTATTCCATATCTTATTACTATTTTACATTTTCTGCATAGCTTCTCCCCTTTTTTAATTTTCTCAATTTTATTTTAATTATCTCATCTCAATTCAAATCATTATATTTGTATTTTTTGTCTGTCCTGTTTCAATTATCTGTTATCTTTTCTCATTAAACAAAATTTCTCCTGTAGTTACTGATTGGAGTATGACGCCTTTATATCTTTTAAGTTTATCCATTTAACTCTTATTTAGGCTTCAATATGTACCCTAAAGTTATAACATTCAATATAATACATAACTTCCATTCGGATTCTGCTTGGTACATTCGTAAAATACACACACTATATTCTTAAAAAAAGAAAAAATTATAAATGTATGTAATTAAAACAACACATTCCATTCCAATTCAATTCAATTCTATCATTAATATTAATATTCATTAAAGTCTTAACTCCTTTAACCTTTTCAATTAAATATCATACTTCTATGGGAACAATTATAAGCTTTCCATAATTAATTCCCCCCCCCCTTCACTTATATTTTATAAAACATTAACTAATTAAAATGTTCCCGTTCCTTCCTAATTCAATTTTCTCATTGATTTTATTTCACTTATTTTATTAACAAACATTTCACTAAATTACACTAACTATTTTATCCCTCTTTTTAATCATACGTTGTTTCCAATTTTCTAAAGTTATTTCTATTACAAATATAACAATACAATCTTATGTACCTTTACAGAATCCCTTTTTCAGTTAAATTTTCACCCATTATCTCTAAACAGGTCCTGTTTCTCTATATCTTGCTCTGGTCCTTTGTAACTTCTTTTCCTTTCCTTCTTCCCTCTCTTCTTCTCTCTCCCCTTTTTACCCCCTTGTCTCTCTACCTCTATTTCTCTCTTCTGTATTCCCCTTTTCTGTTGCTTTCCAGCATTATACTTATTTTTTGAATTATTTTTCTTTTCTTTGGTTGTTTTTTTAAATCTTAAATACTCCATTCTCTTTCCCCCCTTTCCTTTTTCTTCCCCACATAAAATTACTTGTTCATTAAAGATGGCTTCTTCTTTGTCCCAGTCTTCTTGCTTTGCAGACGTTTCTTGTTGTTTCTCATAGTTCCAAATCTCCATTTCTAAGAATTGAAAAACGAAGGCAAAAGTACCCTTCCCTTCTTGTGCATCTTCTTTGTACTTTTTAAGTTCCATTTTCAATTCATCCAGAAGTGGTGCCATTGTATACATTTTTAAACAGCCACCCGATTAATTTTAGTCATTCAAATGTAATAAACAAGAATCCAAAGATCCAAATAATCCATATATACACAAGCTGTTTCTTTTTGCTCTTTTTTTTTCACTTTCTCTTCTTGGGTTTACTGTTTAGTTACAAAGTTTCAGTTAAAATGTATCTTTTAGAAGTCTTGTTGAAGTTTTACTGTAGATTCTTTTTAATTCCAGGCAGTCTCCTCCCTCTTCCAGATCCTGCCCTTATTATTTTTCTCTCCCTTCTTGCTTATGAAAATTTTTTTTTAGTGTCCAGAAATCTTTATTATCCCTTTGGCATTTTATTTTATTTTCAGCTTAATTGCTTATTGATGTCAAAGTGGATTTTTCTGATTTCTTATTTAAATCTCTTAGTTGTCAGTATAGGGAAGGAAAGAGAAGGAAAAAAAAGCCAAACCTTTCCCTTTTCACTTTCCTTCACTGCTTCTGACTCTTCTTTGGGAGCGATGTTATTTTTTTGTAAGTTTAAATTCCAGGGTACCTTAGTTGTTGCTTTTACAATTTAACCCGGTCAGCCAAAACTTTCACTTCTTATCTTCCTCCTGCACATTCTTTTCCGGTCAAGTTCTTCTTTGTGGTGGCCATTTCTGACCACCGCTGCAACCACCTTCAGGAAAGGGAGTAATGGCCAGCTGAGGAGGAGAGATGCGGCTCTCCTCAACCCTGCTGGCGGTCTCCCCCCTCTTCATCACCTCTACGGGGTGGCTTAGCCCCGAAACCATCTGGCTTGGGGTGCTCCAGCGGCGAGCCCAGACCGAAACCGCGCACAATCGCGGATTTCTGTCTGTCGCCAAAGAGACTTCAAACCGGTGGCATAAATTTTTGTATTGGCTTTTGAAGTTGGCAACGTGACCAGATTTGTTTTTCCGCCAAAGTGATTTCTTTTTGGATTGAAGCTTCCTTATTGTTATGGGTAATTTGTTTTTTCTGGTTTTGGGAGTTGTTAATGGTACATATAGTTTGATGACTCTTTTGACTTCAAGTAAAAATATGTTGTAATGGTCTTCTACAGTATTGCATCCAGAGAATAGAAATTGCCAATCAAAGGATGAGAGATTGTTGTTTATAAGATCATAGTTGCTTTTTTTGAAGTTATAATTGGGGATTCTGTCATTGTGATGATTTTTGTGTGGACGTATGTTGAGACAAAAGTCAATCATGTTGTGGTCACTGCTGGAAAAGGGTTCTTAAATTTGTATTCAGTAAATTGAATTCAAACTATTGCAGAAGATGAGATTGAGGCAGTTGTTAAGTCCAGTGTTGTTGGTTACTAGTTGTTCTAGTCCCAGATTTGTTATTGCATTGTAGAAGGATGCATGTGTGGGTTCAGTTGTACATTCATTAAGGGTCCAGTTAATGTGAGGTAGATTGAAGTCACCAAGATAGATAAAAGCGTGTGGGCAGGATGCTGCCCATGTTAGTAGTGAATTTAGCTTGTTTATGTGTTCGATGTCATAATCGGGGGCTCTGTAACATAGTAAGAACCGCAATGTGATATTTAAGGACAGTTCACAGACGATAGTCTTAGGAATAGTAAGCTCCTGGGTAACGTGGATGTTTTTTAGATGTAGGAACTTTTTATAGAAGATAGCAATACCACCTCCTCTACGGATTTCATGATCTGATTGGTAAACATGATAGTCTCTTACTGTGGTAATGGAGTCAGGGAGAGATGCGTTGAACCATGTTTCACAGACAAATATAATGTCAAATTTAGCTGTATTTAGTAAGAGGAGAAATTCAGGTATTTTATTTACAAGGCTTCTTGCATTGAGTAGCTTGCATTTAAGGCCAGTTGTGATTGGAATAGAGGTAGTTAGGGGTGTGCGTGCCTAGTTTTGAGTGATGTTGGATTGGATGGGGTGGGGTTGGATGCGGATTTGTGGGTTGTGTGACTTTCTTTTGATGAAATAGCTCTGTAGTCAATGTATAGATCCTTTTCTCCATTGTCTAGATAGTTTTTGAGTTCTGCGCGGAGTTCACAGGAGCAGATTCTTTGCAGTATGGATAAGCCTGGTCTTTAGCTAAGTTTTTTGTGGTTGGGATTGGTTTTTGCAATGGCATTTATTGTATGAATTAATATGCGTTTGCTGGACTCATTTTTGCATACAACTCTACAAAATCTCGGGGCCACAGAGCCGTCATTGTATTTGCACCCAGGGAAATCTCTGGTTATTTCAGTGATATCTTCAGGAGAGATGCTTGTTGTATTTGAGTTGGTTATGATATTACGAACTTTGGTAATGTCGTCTGATTCGTTGGTGTCTTCGAGACCAAATAAGATAGTATTTGGACGTTTCTGTTCACGTTCCATGATGTCTCCGATGCGTAAAGAGATATTATTTGTGGAATTATTTGAAGGTATAGTAATTGTTTGTGGCTGTGGTTTGGTGATTATTTTTGGTTGTAGTTGTGATTGTAGTTGAGGTAGTGATTGTGGTTGTTGTGGGATTTGATTTTGAACTGATAGGTAGTTGCTTATCAGTGCTGTATTTTTTTTCAAGAGAGATTAGGTTTGCTTGTATAGTTGTTTCAAAAGGTGTTGCTAAGCGTTCTTCTATTGAGTGAATGAGTGATTCTATGCTTTCAACTCTGTCAGGTAGGGTACTCAGTTTGTTTAGCTTCGGAGAACATGATGGACATAGATGAAAGAATTTATCTGAATTTTTAACCATATCAGCTAGGCTTTTGTTTGCATTAAGCAGGGTGGGCTAGATTATCACATAGGTGGCATTTGATGTAAATTTCACTTTCATTGATGGTTTCAAGACATCTGAAACATGTGCAGGAGTTTGGGAGGTCATTAGTGGAGATATTTTTCTTTTGTTTTGGTTTGGAGTTTTTGGCTGGCATGGTCAATGGCAGTAGTACAGTAATCAATTTCTTGGGTCTTGTCATTTCTCTTGGTGGAAGAGCTGTATACTTACGTTGGTTCCTGAGTATTTCTTGTCAGCTTTTGCTTATTTGTCCCTCTTGCCAGTCCCAATCAGCTAGAATCTTTCTCCTCTTCAGACAGTGCCAGTTCCTTTGCCAACTGAAATATCCGCTCCCCTAGTCCCAGGTGATTCCTTATTTGTATTGCTCCAATGAGGAGATTCTTGACTGACAAAACTGCCTCAAAGTGAAATCCTTTTGTCTCCTTTCTACCCAGCAAAAGCACATGATTCCTTCTAATATTGTGTTGCTGATGTTTTAAAACTGCTATCCTGGTTTCTAGGCCTCATTAAGCCAACCAGCAACTTTTCTACTGTCTTCTGTCTGTTCCTGAGCTGGATTTCTTCTATCCCTTCAATCTAATCTAATGTAATGTAATCTAACCCAATGCCATGCCATCCAATCCAATCCATCTCCTCTCTTTTTTTCCCTGTTTCACATCTTGGCTCTAGCAAGCCTTGATTCTTCCCCAATTTATCTATTGGGCCATTTTCTCACAAGTGAAGTGTGCAAGCCTTTCTTTCCTCTGTTGAATGAGCATTGCTGACCGAGACATATTCTTCTACATCCCAGGGTACATCTCTTTCTAGTTAATTGCAAAGAGAAGAACATGGTTGGAGAGAGAGAACATTGCAAGAGGGGTACAGGCTTATATCTGCTTCCTCCTGGCCATGCCAGCAGCATAAATTTTATTCTAGTCTCATCTCTCCCAGTGATCATTTATCTTTCTCATGTACCCTGTTCTCCATTTTTATGTCTTTCCTAATTCTTGACATTTGTTTGGAAAGAGAAGCCCTTGCACTTTTGTGGTCTCTATTCTACTGACTCCATCAAGATGCCAACAGTCATAATTCCTCTACCCTTTGTTTACTTTAGCAGGTTTGAAAAAAATTCATTTATTTTTTTATTTATTTTCACATTTTTGAACTTGCCATTTCCCTCAAAGAGGGACTCTGGGCATTATACAATAAAACCTTAAAATATAAAAACAGTATATAAAAATTAAACGTTTAGATATCATTTTAGAAAGAGGCAATAATAATAAAATGCCATCAAAATTAGTTATAGGGTGAAGGGAATAGCCAGTTAAAGAGATTTTTAGTCAGATTTTAAGTCACTTATTTCTCTGGGCAAACTTTTATCAGTTGTATCATGCATTCATTTTAAAATTATTTTTAACTTTCATGCAAGTTTGTGCGTTGCAGTTGGCTATATCATGAAAGAACTACAAGAAGCACTCCTTTTAGTGGTAATTTGCATATATTGCTGCAAATTAAACGCGATGTTAATAATTTGTTAAGATGATTATTTCTATCAGAAGCTGGTTTGTCATATACAGGGCTGTGTAGCCCTTTGCATCTGATCTCAGAAAAGTTGCTCATGGCATCCAAAATTCATTTTGGACATCAAATCCCAAGGTGTTTCAAAACTCTAATATATACCTTGAAGGAGTGTGCGGCCAACACTGTTCTTAAGAAAGGAATTGAATTATATTGTAAATAGTGCAGATGTCCACATCACAGCATCTGAATGATAAAAGTGTATATTTAATATAATGGTCCTAAATGATGATTGAATGGATTCACAAACATGTATTTAATAAATAATATACTATTGGATAAGGATGATTGGCTGAGACAGGGAGCAGTTTGGAGCAAACGTTGGTGTAACTACGTTAAATTTGGCTAAGCTACAATTCTCTGATTCTTAATAAAATATCCCAGGGACAAAATAATTTACTGGGATCCCCCTCTAATGCTGAACAGATTGTAGAGGAGAGAGGAAAGACCACAACTTTGTAATCCCAAATGGATGACTGGATCCCCTATATCGGATTTTCCATTAGAAAGAGAAGGGAGAAAATATATCCTTGTACTGAAGTATATTTAGATTGACATCAAGCAAATTGTTGACATTTTTTCCTAAGAGAACAAAAATCTCCTACATATATGTCTTTGGTTATAAGTGTCCTTGAGCTTGTTTTATCTTCCTCCCAGGAAATGCATACAGGATTGTATATTTACTCAAATATTTAAATTCTCTGTCATTTCTGAAGTTACACAAGCTAAACACAACTGGAGACGTAGAGTTGTCCAGCCTTGTTCTATTGCATTCCCACCAAGCCAAGTGGGGATATATTTGGTCTGATCTAATATTATGTTGATTCCAAAATAATTACGTTTGTTATTTGCAGGATCTGCCATAAATTGAGTTGTGGCAGTTTTGTGGTTTTGTTCAGGGAAGCAATTTCAGAGCTCATTAAATAGATCATATGTTGCTTACACATTACATTAACCTCACTAGTGTCTAAAGATGGATGACATACTTTCAGTGAATAAGCAATTTCATTGCTCTTAGTGCAAAAGGCAACCCTGGGTGAATAAATTCGGCAATTTATGTCTTGATTAAATAAATCAGCTACACCGTAAGAAGCTATGGCATACAAAATAAATATAGGGGTTCACAAATTTTAGAATGGAGAACTTTATTATATCCTGTTGTGCTTCAGAAGCTTTCTTAACCAATGTGATGTATCTCCAACTTATATAAAATTTCCCCCTAGAGATGATCCCAACCAATCAAGCAATCAGCTAATACATTGCATTATTGAACTACACTATCATGCCACTGAAGTGAAATGTACCTGAAGCAAAATTAAAAATTAACATTTTTTTTAAATTTAAAGACAAAAAAAGTGAAACAATTTGGGCACATTGTTGAAAATAATCATAAAAATGTATTTTAGCAATTAAGGGTGGGAAAATCTCTCAGTTTTTTTATTTCATTCAGAATCTCATCTTTCCATGAGATTTCTTTTCTCCCATTATTATATTAAATGAAATTTTATATATATTTTAAAAAATATGCAAATATTTGCAAATACACATTCTATATTTTTCCTAATGTGTTTGTGTGTATGTATGTATGTGTGTATACACACACACACACATACACATATTTGTACTTCTGTTTTTGTAGGTATTTAGCAATAGCAATAGCACTTAGACTTATATACTGCTTTACAGTGCTTTATAGTCCTCTTTAGTAGGTTTACAGAGTCAGCATATTGCCTTCAACAATCTGGGTCCTCATTTTACCGACCTCTATCAGAACGATAGAAGGCCGAGTCAACCTTGAGCCTGGTGAGATTTGAACTGCCAAATTGCAGGCAGTCTGCAGTCAGCAGAAGTAGCCTGTAGTTCTGCACTCTAACCATTTCGCCACCACAGTTCATTTATATTTTTATAGAGAATTTCCCTAATTTCTATTGAATATGTTCTTCCTAAATATTGTATGCCTCTACAATTTTTACTTTGAGGTTTGCATTGAAAAATTAGAAAAATTACAATTTTTGGGCATTTTTTCTCAGATGTTGATCCTGAAAATATTATTTTTATTTATTTTATTGTATTTATTAATTTTTTTAAAAAAAATTAAAATAAAGTTTATTTAAGATTAATATATTTAAAACATTTTTTAAAAAACAAACAAACAAACATATAAACAAATATATATACATATATGCACGTATTTATTAATTTTTTATGCTGCCCATCTCCCCTACAAGGTGACTCTGGGTGGCATACAAATTATAAAACAAATAAAAAAATAATTAAAACATTAATCCCATAAATTCATATGAAAATATCAGCTAAATGCATTTCCACTTCTTGTCCATTATTTATTCATATTTAATCAAATATGAACAATTTAAGCAGAGCTACAGAGGACCAGTCAAGGAGCCTATAGATTCCATCTTGCTACATAAGGAATTGGCACTGCCAGTGTTGGAGGGGGGGGGGAGTAGGTGAAGACATGACAAACAACACTGTGAAATTACTATTTTATTGCTAGAATTTCTCTGGCCCTTTAATTAGTGACCAGCTTTGTTCCTTGAAGCACAGAGCTTCATTATCTCTTCAGATGTGTCCAGCTGAAGCTAGCCTTACTAGTCTTTATGAAATTGACTAGCATTTGAGCCTTGTGACACAAAAGATTTTGATAGACTATCAAAGGAAGCTTGAGTGTTTAAGAAGTAGCATGTTTCAGAATGAATTAAATCTCTCTAATTTATATATGTGTGTGTGTGTCTCTCTGTGTGTGTTTTTTCTTAAGTTTTCACGGGTACTTACATGTATGGTATTCAGCTTTGTTCGGGTATTTTCCCACATCATTATAGTAATATTTCATTATCACTGCTTAGTAACTGCTTAGTAACATGTTGAAGGATCTTCTGAATGTGTAGATACCTATGAAATATTATTTTAAACTGTAAAAGCTATGACAGCTTTTTCCTAATCAGCCCAGCTGCTTCAGGAGTTATTCCTGGCTGGTTTTTTGTTTTTTTTGTATATGTATGTGAATATGTGCACAACTGTGGAGAACCCTTTAACAATTTGAACAGGTTACAATTGAAACCCATCATATCACAAACAATCGAAACCCATCATATCACAAATAGTAAAGCTGCAGTAAAGAGAGAGGAAATTTATTAGCACCTGTCTCTTCATCCATTCATAAAACTCACACCCAGGACATTTGTAATAATCCCAAATGATGGCTGAAGGACTCATGTTTCTTCTGTCCCCTTCTTGCCCTTCGACTCCCTGCATCCCAGTTCTGGGATGCCCATTCATCATGATAATGAAAAACCTATGCCACTGTTGATGGTTCCCTTAACTCACATGAAACAGAAAGAATGGCACTGTGATAATCAGATCAGGAACACATTTTGTTAGCTGGCGTCCATCAAGGCTTTGCCCTCCTAACGATGTGGAGACAGGGAACGCTGATTTGCAGGGTTCAGAGCCTGATGACCTTTGTTTCTTTTCAATGACATCAATGCCACTGATTCTCTGTCAGACAGTGCATTTCACAATATTGTTGTAATGTATGAAACGTTGGTCAGGTTTTAGGTAGGAAGAGGTGTTAATTACAGTCATTGGGATAAACCATTGGCTCTGATCAGTGGTGGGATTCAAATTTTTTTACTACCGGTTCTGTGGGCGTGGTTTGGTGGGTGTGGCATGGCTTGGTGGGCGTGGCAGGGGAAGGATATTGCAAAATCCCCATTCCCTCCCCACCCCACTAACCTGCTTTCCAGCTCTGTTCTCCTGTGCAGGGCAACAAAAGAAGACCCAGCCGATCAGTTGGGACTCAGGAGGCAGAGAATAGTGGGGTGGGGCCAGTCAGAGGTAGTATTTGCCAGTTCTCCAAACTACTCAAAATTTTCACTACCAGCTCTTTACAACTGGTCAGAACCTGCTGAATGCCACCTCTGCATCTGATGAAAAGGCATGAGAAACATAAGGAAACTCATGTAATGTTAATTTGTACATATTAGATGTATAATATAAACATTTATCAGCCACACTTATGGGGTGGTGGGTTATTTAGGAAGGTTTTGCTTGTTTCTTGACTAGCTTATGTGGCCCATCTTAAGCATGTACCTAAAAGTGCCATAAGGGAAATACAGTTCAGATAATATTTTCATGGGCTGAATATTTTCATTCATCAGAATTGCCAGTTTGCTAGTTTATGGCGATGCAGAGATTGGACTCAATTCTGTGATGTCTGAGTTCACTTGTCCACTGAACTGTAAATATGACAGATGACTTTGAGAATGATAAATCCTGGAATCTATAGCTATAAATCAGTAGATCTGGATCCATAAATCTAAGTTCAGTTCTTATTAAGTCGTAAAAGGAATGAATGAATCTCTTACAATCGATTTAGCTAGGTTTTCACTCACTAGTTGTCAACCTATCTTTTTACATGTATTAGACTGCTCTCTCCCAAATGTCACTTAGATTGTATGCAATAAATGAGGAAACCATCGATTTAAAAACAAATACAACCTTATCAAAGTATTGAAACATAAGTTCTGCATGCTTTGAAAAGAACTTGGATGAAAGGCTTGAGACCAGCATGAACACAGCATCTTTTTATTCATCTTTCCATTTCAAGTATTGGTTTTGATTCTGTTTTGCTGTTGTGTTTAGGACTGTGCATTGGACTAAGTTTAAAGCATGAGCACTGCACTTCTCTGCTATTCATTAAAGGAGCTCCTCTTTTTTCATCTATGAGAACCTGAAAAAAGGGGTGACTACTTTAAGAGATAAACTCTTAATACGAATCTTAAGTGAGGCTCTCAGAATATTTTTAGAAACCTAAAAGAGTGTGTCTCTCTGTGTGTGAATAATTAGAAAAGTGCAAGGAATTAATTTTAAAAAGTACACTGAAAACAAAGCTTGCACACACAAAAAGGGTGAATTCCCATACAATCTAGAATTTCACATGACAAATTGATCAATACTGTTAGGAATGTAAGTCACCTAACAGTTGGGTTGGAAAATATATAAACCAGGATAGACATTTTAATACTGTCTCTTTAAGGAAATGCTAAAATTGTAATTGGGTGTGGTTCCTCAAACGGCCATAAGATGGAGCTAGAAACCTGGTCTGTCCTGTTCTGTTGTTGCTGAGAGTGTTGCTGTTCCCTATTGACTGTTACTGATCATAGTTAGTCTTGGATTTGATGTAAGTCTGTTACTGAACTGTTTTTGATACTGGACTTTGTTATTGGATTATCCCTGGACTGAAAACTGACTGCTTTAACCGTAAATGACTTGGACTGTTTGTTGAACTTTGCTTAACCATTTTTACAGGAAGTAAAAACCTACATTTTACTATACAGTGTATCTGTGTGCTAGTTGTGTGTTATTCTTCACCACTCTCACTACGTCTCCCTGTGTGCGCTCATTCTCCTAACGGGGAATTACCTCAACAAATACCCAGTGCTTTTGGGAGTCATGTAGTGCAGGGATCCCCAACCTTTTCGACGCCGCGGCCCGGTTCCGGCGTCAGCTGGGCGCCGCGGCCCGGTTCCGGCGTCAGCTGGGTGCCGCCATCTTTTTTTGACGAAAAATCACTTCTGGTGACGTCACGGAAGTGATTTTTCGTCAAATAAGCGGCGCCAGCGCGGTGAGCTTTTTCGGGTAGAAATGGCTTTCTACCCGGAAAAGCTCACCACGCTGGCGCCGCCATCTTTTTGACGAAAAATTGCTTTTTTACCAAAAAAGATGGCGGCGCCCAGCAACCAGCGGCCCGGTAAGGCTTGTTCCGCGGCCCGGTACCGGTCCGCGGACCGGCGGTTGGGGACCCCTGATGTAGTGCACAAACAGAATAAAATAAATTAAAATTCATGTTAAAATCTTCTTAATTTTTGAAATCTTCTACATGTTGAAAAGATTTATTGATGGGCTGCTTGTAATATTCAGTGGTAACCACTGCCAAGAAAATGTTAACCCTTATCCTAAGCTACTCTGTTACTAAACTAATAGTTTTCATGAATTAATATCTTTCAGTCTTGATGTGATGTATTTCCTGATGCTATGCACCATTTAGTCTGACTATCATATTTTACCAAGTGGAGTTTCTGGATTCAACCCTAAGCAAATATTCAGGCATGATATATTCAGGGTTAGATAATTCCTATTGGAACTTTTGATATGAATGATTGAAACTGCCAATCATTCCTATCAATAACTGTTCAAGCATACTCTACCAGATAATAGAAGGCATCTTAGATTCAAGGAAACTTTGGGAAGGATGAACCTGAACTTTCAGGGAATAGGATTATATTCTAGAACAGTATAATTTCTAGTCTTCTAGATTCTATTGATCATCAGCAATTTTGCTTTTCTGAACATAACTGTATGTTTATGCAGATCATTGTTGAACCTTGGAAATATTCAGTGTCTCAGACTGCCTTCTTGAAATCAGGTCATAAGAAACAAATAGAGTTAAGTTTCATGGTGATAATGGGAGTTTTCAACAGTCCTGGTATCTTCTAGAAACCTAAATCTGCCAAGACTTTTGTCCAATAAATTCTAGTCTAGCTAATAACTACATTTCTCATAAAATGGAAGTACAAGACAGCCTGTTATCCTGGACTTAAACCTTACCAATAGGGAGGAATCAGTTGAAGGTTGAAGGAATGATGGTGACAGGAAGATCCAATGACTTTAAATCCAATAGTAGAAAAATGACTGGGAAGGATGCGAAATCCTGAGAAATGAGTTAATGAAGGTGTAACTTCAAACCATTCCTATTAGAAGGAGAATTGGGGAATGCATAAGCAGCCCAGGATGGATAAACAAAGAGCGAAAGAAAAAGGGAAATGTGTAAGAAATGGAATGGGAGATATAAAGCCAAAAATGAATACAAATACAAATCAGTTGCCAAGGTCTATAGGGATTGCATAAGGAACAACGATGCTCAGAATGAGCAGAGGCCTACAAGAAATATCCCAAAACATTAAAGGACCTCAGAACAAAGGCCGGCTTCAGGTCTGTTGGATGAAAAGGATAATGTCAAGCAAATTTGCAATATGTGTTGGCAAGAAAGCAGAATGTCTTTTTATATCCATCTTCCCTTCTCAGAAGGGAAACAAAGCCCTAACTGGCTTTGTGTGCTACTATTAGAAGATGGGAATGGTCATTCAGAGCAGGCAAGGAAAGGGACATTTTTAAGAATCACTTAATTAATTTAAACAAATCGAAGCCTCTAGGGCCAAATAAATTATAACCCGGGCACTAGAACAGGTGGTTGCAGAATGACTAATTCTAGTCTTATGAAAATTTCTGGTAATGCCACACTGTCCCAGGCCACAAGGAGAACAAAATGTTGCCCTTGTTATCACAAAGTAGAAGGAGGACAATTTTGGAAATCACAGATCTGTCAGCGTGACTGGGCAGGATGATTAAACAGTACATTTATGAGCACTTAGAACAAAAGGCAGCATGGATTTGTCACACACAAATGATGCCAGAATAACTTTCTCTCCTTTTTTTTTTGACAGAATTATTAGCTTAATAGACTAGGGGAATGCCATGATATAGTCTACCTTGCCCTCAGAAAATCATTCAACAAAGATTTTCATGATATGCTCATTAATAACATGATAACAGAGATAATATGATGGTTATATGAAGTTATAATTGGTTGGATGACTCTACTGAGAGAGAGGATGTGTAAAGATTTTGCATTAGCCTAAAGAGTAATATCAAATGGAGCCCCAAAGGCCCTTGTGTTCTACAATGTTTTAATGAATGATCTGGATGAAAGATTTGAGAAAAGGATCATTATCAAATTTGCCTTTGACATAAAACTCATAATATAAAATGTTGGGTGCGGTAGCATTTTAGAAGAAAAAGAGAAGAAGCCTTGAGAAGCAATGGATGAAAGAAACAGGAGGAAATTCAACAGAGTTTAATGCAACGTATATGTCCTTCTGGCATGGCAGAAGTAAGTACATGTGAAAAGATCAGAAAGTTCTAGTAGCTGGCCGTGTGATGTAATTTCTAAAAAGCAAAACTGTTTGGAGATGAATTAATTGAAGCACAGATCATAAGAAGCAATAATTGGCCAGACCACAACTGAACATTTCTGGGCACTTACTCGAAACAAAATGTAAGCAAACTAGAACTAGTTCAGAAAGGGTTATCTAAATCAGGGGCCCCCAAACTTGGCAACTTTAAAACATAGCTGGTTGGAGAATTCTGTGAGTTGAAGTGTACAAGTCTTAAAGTTACCAAGTTTGGAGACCTCTGATCTAGAGCCTCAGTGGTGCAGTGGTTAGAGTGCAGTATTGCAAGCTACTCCTACTGCAATTAGGCAGATCGAATCTCTCCAGGCTCAAGGGTGACTCAGCCTTCCATCCTTCTGAGATGGGTAAAATAAGGACCCAAATGGTTGGGGGCAATAGGCTGACTCTGTAAACCACTTTGAGAGGGCTGTAAAGCACTATAAAGCAGTATAGAAGTCTAAGTGCTATTGATATTGCTAGATGATGAGGGGGTTAGAAGCCAGGTTTTGTGAGGAGCAGTTAAAAAATGGTGTATGTTTAGCTTGCAGAAGAAAAGAAGTATTATAGTAGTCTGAAGGTATTTAATGGTGTATGCAATAAGGGAATAAGTGCCCTTGAGGTCAACCCATTTCCTCTTCTGAGATCCTTCAGTGCTGAGGTAATATGCACCTGTGGGTCACCAGAGATCGAAAATTAGGTTCTTCTGGCTGTGCACTTTTCATCATTTCCCAGGGACCTGAGGTTTTGAAAACAGGATGGAAGGCGCACCAGGGAATGGGAAGATGTGGTAGTCTACAGTCCAGATTGAATTCTTTGCAAGCTGTTACCACAGTCTTTCAGTCCAAAGACAATTTCTTAAATCTTTTTAGGATAAAGTCAGCAGTTTAAAAAGCCAGGACAGATATGCCTTTAAACAACATACATGTCAAAATCCATTTCTCCCAATGTTAGGTGTTGTTGAGTTGGACCTAATTTCTGATAATTGCATGAAAAAATATTTGCTGAAATATTTGCTTGATGTCTCCAGCCATAACCTATAACTCTTCCAGTAATTTGTTTGGCTCCATTCATTGTCTTTTGGCCTTCAGTACCTTCAGTCCTCTTAGGCATAATTCTAATTCATCACTCATTTATATCACATGCCCAAATTATTTGAGTTTCTGCTTTTTGGCCAACATCCTGAGGGAGCAGTTAGTCTTGATTTGGTCTAATTGATCCATTCTTCTTGCAACCTGTGGTACTCCTAGCAATGATTTCTCTATTGGTAATTTGAAAACATCTGTACCTTCAGCCCTTCTCAATGTCCAGCTTTTACAGCCATAAATTGCCATGGAAGTAGAATGCTTTAAATTTCCTCCCAAATGGCAATTTATCTTTGTGGTGATTGAAATGCTATTATTTTTATGAGCCTCAGTGACTTTGTCAGTGCTTTCATCCTCAGGATTGATCTTTTTATTTCTGCAGCACTCTGTCCATCTTTATCCTTGACTCAAGAAAACAAAACATTGAAATATATATATAAGGAGATTGTGGTTTTGAAACAAGTACCCAGAAGAGTGAGAGAGGTGAGAAGAGAATACCGATTCTTGACCAAATTGTTACTTTAAAAAGAGGTGAATTATAAATGGCTGATTCCAGACGGTTTAATGTTCACATGGCAAGAACAGAGATACAGAATTGATTCAATTGAGAAAGCTGAATCATTTTATACAGAATTTTTCAGAGGGAAAGAGGAAGAGGCAGGAAAAGAAATTTCACTAATTGAATTCCAAGAGGACTGACAAATGACGACTGAAAAAGAGGAAGGTGCAGTAGGTGGAAAGGAGGAAGCCAAAGAACAACATGAACCAAGATCCACGAGAGCTGCCAAACCTAATTATAAAATATAATCATGGAAGAGAAAAAATTGATTACAATTAATATAAATGGACTTAATTCAGCCGTTAAAAGAAGGAAAACTTTCCATAAATTAGAGAAATTAAAATTTGATATAATCTGCCTACAAGAAGTACATATTAAAAAGCAATATGAAAAATTGTTGATACAGCCAAAACTAGGGAAAATATTTACCTCCTTGACACAATGCAAAAAAAGAGGAGTGGTTTTATATATTAAAGAGACCATTCCAGCGAAATTGATTTATACTGATGACGACGGAAGAATACTAATGGTGGAAATATTGGATAATAATACAAAAACACTCCTGACTGCAATCTATGCCCCAAATGACAAACAAGAAGAATTCTACAAAAAATTACATATGAAAATAATTGAACTGGACTATGCTAATATAGTTATGATGGGAGATTTTAATGGAATTGTAGACAACAAACTGGACTATACAGCACAGAAAACAATAAAGCGAAACAGAAAGACTCTCCCTAAATCTTTTTTTAAAATGGTAGATGAAATAAACTTAAAAGATACATGGAGAGAAAGAAATGCTAAAACTAGACAAAATACCTTCTACTCAGATAGACATCTTGGTCCAGAATAGATATGATATGGATGTCAACAGAATTGTTAACTAATATTCAAGAAATAAATATTGAAACAAGTACTTGGGCAGATCACAATCCAATGACAATTAAATGGAAAGGACAAAGAAGAAGATCTAGATGGACATTAAATAATACTATTTTAAAGGGAAAAGACTTCACACAGTGGATGGAGAAAGAACTGGCTTTTTTCTTTAGAGAAAACAAAAAAGAAGATACATCAATCCAGAATGTATGGGATACAATGAAGGCATATGCCAGAGGCTTGATAATAGACTATACAAGGAAAAAAAATACCATGAAAAGATTAGCCTCTAATGCATTAGAGGATGAGTATAAAGGACTTGAAAAAGAGCTACACAAAATGCCACAGAAAAAGGACATTAAGTTAAAAATGGATATAACTAAACATAAAATGGGTCTAATAGAAAAAGAAAAATTAGCACAGAAAATTAGAGGTGCTAAACAGAACTACTTTGAAGATGCAAATAAACCAGGTAGATGGTTAGCATATAAATTGAGAAAGGAGAAAGAATCAAGGAAAATATTGCAATTAATAGATGATCAAGGCCAAGTTTGCTATGGTAGCAAAGAGAAGAAGGAAATCATTCGAGACTATTATGGGAAACTATACACACAAGAGAATATTGATGAGGAAAGAGTCAAACAGTACCTATAGAATGTTAAGTTACCCCAGATACCTAAAGAGATTGAAACAACGTTAGAAAGAAATATAAGGATGATGGAGTTAACTGAAGCACTCAAGAAGCAAAATAATGGAAAGGCACCAGGCCCAGATGGACCTCCGGCAGAATTTTACAAAACATTACAAGAATCGTTGAATCTTCCATTGCTAGAAGTTATGAATGAAGTTATGTTAAAGAAGAGGATACCTAAATCATGGTCAGAAGCTTATATTACACTTGTTCCAAAAAATAATATATCACTTTTTGTTGTTTGCATGACTAATGTAGTGAATCTTATTAAGCCTAAATCAATTGTGTGAAAGAATATTATACAGGTTATAGCTGGTATTCTTTTTGCACCATCAAAATTGTTTAAAAATTCTTTTAGTTTATCATTGCCAGGTTTCCTACTATGCCCAGCCATAAGACAAAATGAGAAATTCTTTGGGGACAGAGTTTTCAGTTTGAGAAGTCACAGGCCTACTCATGATTTACTCCAAATATAGGAAACCAAATTCCTTCCAAATGCCTTGGACTACACATTTTACAGTCCTTTGCTGCTAGCCATTCTGTCTGGGCTTGGAGAAGTCCAAAATGTCTATAGATCCCCCATTCTCTTCCTACTTAAACAAATAAGCATGTCAAAAGATGCAATGGGCTGACAGTTTGTATGGGCTGCTGAAACTGGGGTTTGTGGTAAGCTTCACTAAGGAAGCAATGTTGGCACCTCTTGAAGAAAACATCTGTGCTTTGTTAGTTATTGTGGGCTTTGTTGCTTTGTTCGCTAGTGTGATACAACCAGTTTTTAAATGATGCATTTCTGCTTTGCAAAACTACACTTCTTTCCAGTGAAATAGTAAGCTGGTAGAAAAATGTTATCTGCTCTCTTTTAGATGCTGTCACTCACATGCTCACCCTCTTTTCATGGGGCTAGTATGTCAATAAATTCTCTTGGCTGTAAAAACTGAAGAAAACAATCTTTGGATTAGCCAGTGTTTCCTATTTATAATGCCATGCAAATGTTGCATTCATTCCCAGGGGATAGAATGTGTAAGCGATAGGTGCCAGAACCAACAGAAATTTCGTTCCCAAAATGATAGAGCATGTGAGTGCCAAAAATAACAGCTTCTGGCACATCTCTTCAAAAAAAGAAAAAAAAAGAAATCCATATTTTGGTGGTCATTTTTTTTGTTTTTGTATCACTGGCACTGTTTTAAATTATATTTTTTGGGACATCACTGAGTTGACCTTCTGGTTTGATTTTGTTTTATTCTTCTAACTGGTTGGAAAGGCAAGGAAGTCAAGATTTAGAGGAATAATGATACATTTCATTCAGACCGCATTTTCTGCAGCTCTGAAAGCTATCATGTGAAACTGCATTTCATCCTGTTTACTACTGAGTACACTTAATCAAAACAATCATGATCACGAAAATCTGTGCCAAATTTGAACATGAGGTGGGTGTAGGGGTGTGAGGAAAACTGCCAAATCTTTACTACATTTCCTGAAACTAAAACCTGTTCATTCTAGCAGCACTTCGATGTTATTATTCCGGACCAGGAACACAGCTTCGTACATGCGGGCACAAAATTTTACTAAACAAACTGGAGAATAAATTGGTGATAACTAAGATCTTCCAGGTAGTGAGAAAAAGCATAATTAACTTATTTACGGAGGCAATGTTAATAGGCTTAGAAGAATCATGGGCAGCCAGAGCCATTTCTTTTCTTACAATCCCAATACTGCATAAACTGCAAATTAGAGCATGCTTTTGCAATGAGCTAGTTATTTTATACAGTATTTTTCTTTTCTGAAGGTTCTCTGAATACTTTTCTGCTGTTTGATGTTAAAGCTGCTGCCTAGAGAAGGGGGAAAGTATCCTCCATTTACCTACTTAGCTTTTTCCCTTGACTCAGCTTGCAATGCTGCCTGATGCTAAGAAAGCTATTGAATAAAGGTCTTCACATTAGTATCTATGTGGCACCCAGCACATGATTTCAATGTCATAGATGCCACCAGCTAGTTTCTGCAACATTCAGAATGATCCTAGAAGCCACTGCCTACTACGTGTGCTGCTGTCTCCTTGTATTGTACATTAAGATTTATTTCTCTCCTGGATTTAAAGACATAGTATACTCAATCATGGCTTAGGAACAAGCCATACTTGGTTGGCTTCACACAGAATACCATAAACCACAGTGTTCAAGCCAGAAGAGTTGATTTCATATAACACACTTGTCCAAACCAAATAAACCACATTATGGTCAAATGTCACAGCATTATTTTAGCATTACTGCATGTTAGGCATTCATCTCATACAAATAGGTCATCATAAAGCACTGTAAAACCTTTAAAAGGGAGGCTTCCCAATATAATGGTACAAGCAAACCTCTGTTCTTTGTATCAGTAAAGCCATCTGATCCTTTTCTAAACTTGGCGAGGTGGGTCCTGCACATGAATTATGCTTTGCTATGATCCCAGAAAAGTGCTTCATATGTATATAAAAAGTAGCTCTTTTTGAAGTATTTGCACAGCCCTAATAAGCAGCAAAACACAACAGCCTATCCAGCCCTTCGCCTGGAAATATATATCTCTATCTCTATCTCTATCTCTATCTCTATCTCTATCTCTATCTCTATCTCTATCTCTATCTCTATCTCTATCTCTATCTATCTATCTATCTATCTATCTATCTATCTATCTATCTATCTATCTATCTATCTCTATCTATCTATCTCTATCTATCTATGATCTCCTATTTCAGTAAAGAAATTCTGGACATGCAATAAATGCAATAAAAAAGCAACAATAATTAAAAACAATTACACCATGGTCTATGTACAATGCACCAAAAGTCCAGATAAATCCCTTCCATTTTATGGATCAGTAACAATCAAGCAAACAACAGGAAGCTACCTAACAGCGTTCACCTAATAACTCAGCCCCAATGCTTGACGAAAAAGGCCATGTCTGTAAAGACCTTTAAGTAAGCCTATTCAGTCAGGGCATCTGGATCTTAGGACAGGGGAAGCCTCACACAGCCAGTTAAGGAAGAAATTCACCTTCCATTCTTCTCCACCTTATATTTCAATCCAGAAGAATAATCTGAACCCTTGAATGAGGCTCAAGAATCAGATGAAAATGTCTTAATCCCTATTTTTATACTGATTTTGTTGATGCATATTACGGATATGTACATGCTCCCATTATGGTTGAACTCTAGCCATCAGTATAACTCTAGCTATGATGAATGATGCTGGCGTAGGTGTAGTTCAGTGATATCTGGAAAATCACACTAGTGGTTGAAATACTTATTTGAAATACATTTCACGCTTTTATCTGCAGTGCACTTTGAGTTCATGTTACTTGACTAAACTTAACCTAACTTAACCTAGTTGAAAAAAATATATTTCTTATGATCGAGCCATTAGTATTGTTTTTGACATTTTGGCATGCTTGCTTTTTGTTTCCATTAATACATCATTTGAAACTATCCTCCCCCCCCCACAAGCATTTTGAAAAAGGAGGAGAGGAGAGGAGAGGAGAAGAGAAGAAAGCAAAGTGTTCTATATTAGCATTCTCCAAACACTGAATTCTGATTGGTCCACACGGACCGCAACCCGATTGGTCAACTGAACGACCGTGATTGGCGTGCTAAGAATCAACCACGATTGGCCGAGCCGATCGCGGGAGATTCAAAGCACTGTCATTGGCCGCCGAGCCGCGAGCAATCCCTATATGAAGGGCTGCCGCGGCTCCAAGATCTTGTACAGGTCTTAACACTGAAATAAAGAGCTGAATGTACACTTGGTCTCGCGTCTCTGTGGGAACCAATCTACCTGATCTAACACAAAGGAACTAGCTAAACTTGAATTTTTAAAATGATTAAATTCTTTAACCATACTACAAATACTGCTGGAAAACATGGAAGCTATTTGTCAAAATCAGAATGCAATGAAGACATAATGTATATGACCATGAAACTTATCGAACTTAACTTAACCTGAAGAGGTTTTCTGATAAACAGTATTTTTATTGGTGGCTTGGGACAAATTTATAAGAGGACTGCAGGGTTCCAAAAAATGCAAAATGGTGCAAGTAATTGTGATTTAGAATGAAACATATAACTCTCTGATGCTTCAAGCCAGAATTTGGTTTACTGTCTCTAAAATGTAAAATATATTTTACTATTATCCAGTGGAGCCCTATGTTGTTTCTGAGCTTTGTTATCTTATCAATATTCCTAGTCCATTAGGACTAAACTATATATTAGGGAGACCTTATTACCAATTTTCTGATTTTCAGTCATAGAGAGGAAGCTAATAAATCACTTGCAAAAGAAGGCCATTGGGTATGAGACTGATATTTACAACAGCAGTTCTAAATAATTTATTGAAGAGTGAACCTCTTTGAACTTAGAGAGACTTATTTCTGAGTAAATAAACTTTGCAGACTAATTCACTTCCTCTTTAGATAGCTATTAACCCTATAAAATAAAAATATGGTTTTTTTCCCCCTCCAGACCTCACAGGATAATCCGGAATCACAGTTTTGAGCAGGAAAACAGCATCATAAGAATGTTTTTAAGCTATCTTCCTGTGAAACCATTGAGTCATCTATGACAGCATTTATAGAAAGTTTCCAAAGTTTTGGTTTTCTGTCTCCTTTTGGTCCTTGAAGTGCTGTTTGTCAATTTGTAATTCAATTTTCTTCAGAGGTGGTATTCAGCAGGTTCTGACCAGTTCTGGAAAACCGGTAGCAGAAATTTTGAGTAGTTCGGAATATCCCCTCTGACTAGCCCCACCCCCATCTATTCTCTGCCTCCCAGCTGGGTCTTCTTTTGTTGCCCTGCACAGGAGAACAAAGCTGGATAGCAGGTTAGTGGGGTGGGGTGGGAATGGGAATTTTGCAGTATCTTTCCCCTGTCACGCTCACCAAGCCACTCCCACCAAGCCACGTTGACAGAACCAGTAGTGAAAAATGTTAAATCCCACCACTGACTTACTTGCTTTCAACCTTTTAAGATAGTGTGCTTCAAGACTATGAAGCCCCAGATGAAGTATACCAAACCTTTCTGTGATCCAGGGGGACATTTTTACCAGGAGGTAAAAAGTCTCAGGAAAAAAGTCACATTTTTGGATGTGAAAAAGCCATTTCTCTTACTTGAGACTTTTGTCCTTTTCCTAATTCTTGGGATTCAAAGGCATATGTGGACACTCTGGAGGTGAATTAGCTTCTACTGTGGTTTTGATAAAAAAGGAACAGTTTAACTGCACTTGTTTTTCTGAAAAAAAGAAATTACCGCTCACATGTCCTGGAAAAAGTTGGACCTCGGTATTCATTTCTCCAACAAACCTTGTGCAAGTTCCTATTATTTTCCACCCAATTCTCTCTCAAACCTTGCTTTTCCTGAGTGAATTTTTCTCAGTTTATCAAAGCATTTCATTCTGTTTTGATCTCTCATCTCAAATTGCATCTTGTTTCCACTCTCCACTGATAAAATCTTTTCTTAACCCAGGTCTGACATGATGGTTAATGGAAGCATGTGGCCCAGGTAGTTAGATGCTGAGAGAGATTCTACAGACTGCTTAAATGGAATAAATGGTTTGAGGTCCAGGCAGAAAGCAGAAAAATGCTTCTGAGGCAACATTTGTAGCTTTAAAAAAAAAGTTAATTTGCCATTTGAAAATTGATATTAAGTATTGAAGATCTTCCCACTAGAAAATGGGAGCAATATTCTAAAGTGTATTCGTACCACATATTTTTGCATCTCACATGTTATATTTTACATTCAAATGCACTGATTTTCTCCAAATTTCTCTTAATAAGCAGAAATTACATTTCTCAGAACTCCACAGGCATGTAATTAAAACTTTACAGAAGTGAGCTGCAAAAAGAAGATTTTTTTTTTTTAAAGATGGCTTTAGAGCTAATCAGCATTTCTCTTTTTTGGTTTGGGTATTTTTAACACTTTTTTGGTGACTTGGATCAGAAGAACCGGTATGGGAAGCTCTTCATTCAACCTTTGCAAGATGTGAGTCTGAGGAAGGAAGGATATGAAGGAACTTTTTTCTTGGATCCCTCACTCAAAAAAATAATGAAGAGAAAAGAGCTAACAGGAGTGTTTTAAATTACTACTTGTTGGTGAGGGGGGAAAAAAGAATCCAAGAATTCTAACAGATTTAGTTTACTCTTGGGCTGGATTTTTTTTTAATGGAATTTGTGAGCTTCCTTTATTGGTACCAGATGGTAGAAGCTGCTGTATACAAACACACACACACACACACACACACACACACACAATTTCCAACTGAACATCTCTTCAGCATTCTGCCATCTTTCCAAATGTTCTTGATTCTTAGTATGAAAATGTTCCATTGAAGCATTTTTCCATAATGTTTTCCTCTGGGCTTGAAACAAAGTGAGGCTTTGGTCTATTGAACAGGACCAAATGAAAGATAGGACACTCACAAATACCTCTTGGCCAGGACTTTTTTTTTGGGTGGGTGGGGGTAGGGTACATATCAACAATGTAAAAATAATGGGTGTGACCAGGGGATTGAAGCTCTGCCCTTTCGGCATCGGTGCAATAAAGACCATTCATATTAACAAGGAGTGAAGCTTTGATCGCCTGGTCCTGTCATACATTTTGACATTATTGGCCTTTGTTCACTGCTCTTGACCCTCTCATTGCTAACAGAAGTTCAGAACTCTACAACGTTTTTGTGGGAATTTTGTTACATTTCTCTTTTGGGGGTGGGGAAATGTAGAACTAAGTATTTTCTGTCAAGTTGAAAGAATGCAGCAGAACGTTTCACCGTTTCACTGTAGCAGTCAATGTAAACAATTAATGAAATATTTATGGCTGAGGTGAATTAATACGACTTTGTCTCCAACCCCCCCCCGGCAGTCTTGACTGTAGTCCCAGAATGTCTCCAGAATTGCCAACAAATTGTTATTTTTGGTGTGACTAAAGGGGAAGATTATGAAATAGATGGGACTGTTAAATCAAGGGCAGGTTTTGTCCTGATCCTGTCACACTTAATTTTTTTCCAACCTATCAAAACGAAATTACAAAAGGAATTTGGGATTCTGTCTGTCAGCAGAGCAACTCCTGGAAGGCAAAGAAAACAGGAGCAAAGTGGGGTGGAGTGAATAAGCAGGCAAAAGGTGCTTTGAATTTAAAAATTGGGCCAGGTTTGGCTGAAGGCTATGAAGGAAATAAAAACTGGAAAAATGTCTCCAATGCATCCCTATGGGAAAGGCAATCAGGCAGTGTCTCAGAATGTTACTGACTCTTCCACGCTAAGCTCTCTCTCTCACTCCTAGTCACAAGATCCAGAAGAGCCTCCCCCCTCCCAAATTATCCAGGTGTACACACAGACACATATATGTAGACACAACATAGCCTAAACACGCTGCTTTGTTACATAGAAAAAAAATATAGACCCCTCCCTATAGCCACTGTTGATAAAGAGGCTGGAATGAATTACAGAAACCATGTTGTGCATGCATTCTTTAATTTGCTTATCCTTAACTTTCTTACTTTTCAGTGGATTGGCCCTCGCATGCCACGGAAAGAACAAAGGCAGCTCTTAGCTTCTCAGAAGCTGCAGCACCAAGAGCCGTGGTGGTGCAGTGGTTAGAATGCAGTATTGCAGGCAAACTCTGCACACAACCAGAAGTTCGATCCTGACTGGTTCAAGGTTGATTCAGCCTTCCATCCTTCCGAGGTCAGTAAAATGAAGACCCACATTGTTGGGGGCAATATGCTGACTCTGTAAACTGCTTAGAGAGGGCTATAAAGTGGTATATAAGTCTAAATATTATTGCTATTTCTAGGTACAACATTCATCAAATTCTATCTTCTGTAGAAAAGTGTTAAAATTCTTGCTGGAAAGGTAGATCAAAATCCCATCACACAGCTCAAAGCACTTGATTTAAAAATGTGCTTAAAACAATATTAATTTATCAGTTATGTGATGCAAGATTAGATGGTAGAAAAATCTTCCTGATTTGCTTTTCAATCATTCTTCTTGTTACTGACTCACTTGTGGTTAAGGAGAATTGCATATATATAGGTTCCACTCAATACACTTTTATGAGGAGTCAACACATAGTTTCTAGAGGTTTTTACACCCAGACAAATCATGAAGAGACTGACAGACTCCTAGGCAGAATTTTAAAGGTTAAAATCAACATCTTGGACTGAACCTGGAAAATAAATAGCAACTCCCAGGACCTTTTTATTATCAGGGTAATAGTACTTTACTGTCCTTTTGCCAGTTAAAGGCCAACTCTAACAAATGCTTCTTGACAATCTTTATATCTAGCATCCTGAGAACATGGTTATAGTCTGAAATAATGGACTAATAGAATTACTTATTTTGCAGATTTATATCCATGTCACCTGCTTGTTTAAATTGGCATTGCCCTATAATTTTGTTGAATGTATGACATAACTGCGGTCATTATTATCTTTCTACGGCTGGAATATAAAAGGAAATGAGATCATAAAAGCCAGTTTGTAAATTGCTTCAGTTCTTTAAATGTGGTTATTCATCTCTGCCTCCTCATGTTCTGATTCTGATACATCACACAGTGGGTGCCATGACTTAGCAATAGAATTAAGGGACTGCAAGGCAGGCTTGAGAATGATGTGTCCCCCCCTTCCTGCCCAATAGACTCCCAGAGGCTTTATGCATTTTAGACATCAAAGGAGGATGAATTCCTTCCATATTCACTGAGACCTGTGTTTAAAGGCCAGGAGAGAATGTTATCAAGTCTAATCTGACCTCTTTTGAAAACAAATCACGGAATTTTCCTTTATGTTCCTAGCAGCCATCCTGCAGAAACAAAGCATGTATTTCAGAAATACTATTCAAAGCTGAGTAAAACCACTTTAAATACCAGATTATTTGTCCCTTTCCCTTCTGGTTAGTTAGTTATTTCTCCAACTGATTTTTTCTCTCTCCCAAATTATATGTCTGCCTACTTGATTTGTGGTGGCTCTGTGTTAGATCTGGAAGAGTGGGCGCAAAGAACGGAGACGAGGCATCGAGATAGTGACTCAACTCTTTAATAGTGACTTCAGAACAGAGCAAAATACTTGGGCAGCAGCAGCTCTTTTATAGAGCTGGCTGCTGTCACAACAACCAATGAATTTGAGTTAACCGCTCTAAAGCGTCCAATCAGAGACGGCCCGCTGTCGGGCCAATCAGGTCAGCCAGAGGCGGCCAATCACGATTCGCTCATCCACGGGCCAATCAGAAGTGCAGGCTTTTGAGCCTGCTGCTGAAGTAAAGCTAGTAGGGTTATTGATGAATGAGTTTGCTTAGTTCGTAACACCCCTCTCCCCTAGGTTCTGTCTGAGGGGTGAGGTGATGTATTCTCGCAAGTAGGCAGGCTGTTTCACCTGTCTATTCGATTTTCGCTGTTCCACCGGTTTCTGCTCTGGTGCTGGCTCCGGTGGGCTGTTTGTAGAACTGGGTGGCGAAAACGGTTCCACTACTCCGCTCGGTGACTCAGGGCTGTCCTCTCTGCTGTCATCCGGGTTCCTTGGACTTGCTTCTATGGCCGGGCTGCTTTGCGGCGAGGCAATCACCCGGCTCGATCCTCCTCTGGAAGGTGAGTATCCCATGGTTGGTTGTGCAGACTGCTGGGCTTCAATTATTGGGTCATCTGCTATTTCTATTTCGGCCCCCGATTTCCCTCCCCCAGTTTGAGATTCAGGGGTTGAGATAGGGTTAGGTGCCAATCGGGAACGAAGTTGGTCTATATGGCGCTTCCATAATTTGCCATCGCTAGTTTGTAGACGGTAAGATCTAGGGCCCGTAAGTTGAGTTATAGTAGCGGGGACCCACAATGGGTCACCCAAGAAGTTTTTCGCAAAGACTAAGTCGCCTACCTTGAACGCACGACACTTGCTGCTGGAACCGCAAGGTTTTTCTGGCGTGTAGGTTGGGTGTAGGCGATCGAGGTGTGAGCGAAGTTTCCGGCCCATCAGGAGTTCGGCCAGGGTTCTGTTTGTGGCACTGTGCGGGGTGATGTGTTGGAGGAGAAGCATCCTGGTTACTTTGTCGTCAATGTCTCCATGTTCCATCTTGTGCAAGGTCTTTTTGATGAATTGGATCATTTGCTCAGCCCTGCCATTGGCCGCAGGGTGTGCCGGCGAAGTTAAGGCATGGCGTATGCCCCGGTCAGCTAGGTACTGCTCAAATGCTAGGGCAGTGAATTGGGGGCCATTATCTGAGACTAAAATGTCCGGCAATCCGTGCGTAGCGAATAGTCTATTTAATTTTTTAACGACGGATTCTGTGGTGGTGCTCTTCATTTTGTGGACCTCGAGCCAGTTGGAATAGGCATCCACTGTTATGAGGAAAGTGTGTCCCTTGGTGGGTCCCGCAAAGTCAATGTGGATGCGGGACCAGGGACCACGAGGTGCGTCCCATTCAGTTGGAGGTGCCTTCGGTGGGGCAGCGCGGATTTCCTGGCACTTGTTGCAAGTGGCCACCCAGGCTTCTATCTGTTTATCGATACCTGGCCACCACGCGTAACTTCTAGCCAATGCCTTCATTCGCACGATGCCTGGATGACCATCATGCAACAGTTTTAGAACTGTATGTTGTAATTTTTCTGGGATGATGACTCTGTCTCCCCACAAGATGCAGCCCTTCTGGGAGAACAGTTCTGTCTGTCGGTGTTTGAAAGGCGCGAAGGTGTCGTTGGGTTCGTTGTCAGGCCAACCTCGTTCCACCCAGCTGAGGCCTCGAGCGAATACAGGATCCTTTTTTGTTTCCGCAGCGATGTCTCGTGCAGTCAGGGGTGATGCCGGGAGAGTTTCAATTTGGAGTGCAGTTAGAGTTGGAGCTGGATCGGCTATGGCTTCCGGTAGCGGAGAACAACTCAAGGCGTCAGCGTGGGGAATGGCTTTCCCCGGGTGGTGTTGCAGTTGATAATTGTATGCGGCTAGAAACTCTGACCAACGGGTCATTCTTGGTGATAATATGTGGGGAGTTGGTTTGTCTCCCGCTAAAATGCCAAGCAATGGCTTGTGATCGGTTATGATGGTAAACTGTCTTCCATATACGTATTCATGGAAACGTTTAATAGCGGATACAATAGCGAGAGCCTCTTTATCGAGTTGGCTATAGTTTCTTTCAGTCTTTGATAAAGTTCGTGAAAAGAAAGCAATAGGTGCCTCATTGCCGTTTGGTAGGACATGGCTTAAGATGGCTCCCACCCCAAACGGTGAGGCGTCACAGGTGACAGTTAAAGGCAAAGTCTCGTTATACTGCATTAATACAGCATCTGAGGCTAAGAGATCTTTTACTTGCTGGAATGCTCGTTCTTCCCGACGTCCCCAGACCCAGGAAGCCTTCTTGTCAAGTAGTCTATGTAGGGGCTCAGCTACAGTCGCCTTCTGGGTCAAGAAGATGTTATAAAAGTTAATGAGTCCCAGGAAGGCTTGGAGGTCTGTTTTATTCCTGGGTCTTGGGGCATTTTTTATTGCAGTTACTTTTTTTTCAGTAGGATGGATTCCCTTTTTGTCAAGAAGGTACCCAAGGAATTCAACCCTCTCAGTACAAAGTTGACACTTGTCTTTTTTTACTTTCAAACAGGCGTTTTTGAATTTCTGGAGAACCGTTCTGAGTCGTTTCTCTAATACGTCTCTAGTGGGGGCAGCTATCAAGACGTCATCGAAATAAGGCACGACCCCTTTTATGCCTTGTAGCAGTCTCTCCATCAGGCTTTGGAAGATGCCTGGTGCTACACTCACTCCGAACTGGAGTCTATTACATTTAAACGCACCTCTGTGCGTGACTATAGTCTGGGCCTCAGCAGTCTCTGCATCTACGGGTAGTTGCTGGTATGCCTGGGCTAGGTCCAATTTTGCAAATATTTTTCCGCCGCCCAGGGAGTGAAGAAGATGTTGGACCACAGGTACAGGATAAGCGCTCTGCTGAAGCGCGTGATTTAGAGTGGCCCGGTAATCCCCACAAATTCTTATCGATCCATCAGGCTTTATGGGTGTTACAATCGGGGTTTCCCAACGGGCGTGATCGATCGGTTCCAACACCCCCTGGGCTATTAATTTGTCCAATTGTTCATCAATCTTTGGCTTGAGTGCGAAAGGCACTCGACGAGGCTTAAGGCGGATGGGTGCAACATCGGGGCTGAGGCTAAACGATATGGGGGGTCCCTTGTACTTGCCTAGTTTCTCGGTGAACACGTCCTGAAACTCCTGGACGAGGGCCGCTTCCCAGTCGCTGCTTCCGGTCTGGTGAATGCCAGCTAGTTCAATCCCCAGTGGAGCGAACCACTGTAACCCCAACAAGCTGGGCCGGTCTCGATCGACGATGGTAAGAGGCAGAGTTGCGGTGTGGTCCTTGAAGGACACCTGGACGTGGTGGGAACCGGCAACGGGAATCCTGTTTCCCTGGTAGTCCCTTAATATAATTGGGTGCTGAGGTCCTGGCGACGGATGTCAGGGATCAGCTGTTTGAAGGTTTTCCATGAGACCATTGATAGGGACGATCCCGAGTCTACTTCCATTATGCATGGACGCTTCTCAATGGTGACCTTCACTCGGATCTTTCTTGCATCCAAGGATGATGCGTGACCAATGGTAATGGTTTGATGCGCCTCTTCCCGTCTAGCTGACGCAGCAGGCACTCGATTTCTGTAGTGATAGTGGTTCCATTGGTGATTCAGGCAGTCCCGATTTACAGGTGGGCTGCCCATTGTTTGGCGGAAGTTGCTTTCTCTTCGGGTTGGACTTGACCCTCGCTTGCTTCTGCAGACCTTTGCGATGTGGCCCCTCTTTCCACAGGAATGGCAGAGTGCGTCAAGGAATTTGCAGTCAGATGATTGGCCCGCAACCGGAGCATTGACACGAAGGTTTCTGGCTCCTCTGGTCTCGCTGGTCGCGCTCCGACCTGAGTCTGTTGACCTCCTCTTCCTCACTTTCCGACGAGGATTCGAGGTCTTCATGGTGAGCCGTTGTTGAGTGCCTCTCGGAAAAAGGCGTAGTATCACTGGTGAGTTGGCGGAGCGGTGCGTTGGTGCGGCGCATTCGAGCGGCCGACTTCCTGATTGCTTCTGCTGCAGTAGCGTCGGCGATGACATCTGCGAGGTCGATGTCCCCTTTTGCCATGATCTTGCTCTGAGCCGTGTGGTCATCTAATCCCAGAACTATTCGGTCTCTCATGGCTTCCTCAAGGTTTGAAAAACCACAGAGTCCACCTAGGTTCCGGAGGTCAGCGATGAAGTCTCCAACGCTCTCGTTCTTCCGTTGGTCCCTCTGGTAAAACTCGTGTCTCCGGATGAGGGTTGGCACCGCGGGTGCATAATGGGCCTGAAGGATAGGAGTGAGGTTATCCCAATCCATTGTCTTAACCTCTGCAGGTTTTGCAAGTGCCTTAGCCATTTTAAAAACGGCAGGCCCGCAATGGGTCAGGAAGACCGCTCGTTTCTTGCCAGGCGAAGCGTCTTTTAGGTTGTTGGTCTCCAGGAACATCTGGAACCTGTCTATATACGAGTCCCAGTCTTCGTTAGCCGGGTCAAATGGAGTGGGTGGTATGGCGCCGCTGGCCATCTTGCTGTTGTTGGCGCTTTCTTAGCCACGTGCTCTGTTCGGCGCTCAGCGAGTGCTCAGTCAGCTCTATCGTCTCCGCATCCCATCCTCGTCGCCAATGTTAGATCTGGAAGAGTGGGCGCAAAGAACGGAGACGAGGCATCGAGATAGTGACTCAACTCTTTAATAGTGACTTCAGAACAGAGCAAAATACTTGGGTAGCAGCAGCTCTTTTATAGAGCTGGCTGCTGTCACAACAACCAATGAATTTGAGTTAACCGCTCTAAAGCGTCCAATCAGAGACGGCCCACTGTCAGCCAATCAGGTCAGCCAGAGGCGGCCAATCACGATTCGCTTATCCGCGGACCAATCAGAAGTGCAGGCTTTCGAGCCTGCTGCTAAAGTAAAGCTAGTAGGGTTATTGATGAACGAGTTTGCTTAGTTTGTAACACCCTGCTTTCTTGAATCAGATGTAGAGAGATCAAAGAAAGAGCTGTTGGTCAGGAAGACTAGAACATTTTTATTTCAATTCATTACTATGCAGTACTGGGGAAATCCGATGAACTGGGATGTAATAAACTTTTTTTCTGCATAAATGCATGACTATCTTTACTGAGAAGTACAGAATGAATCAAAACATTGCTTTCCCATCCTCTAGTCTAGAACAAAGGTGGAGAATTATGGCCCTTTTATGATTTGGGGACTTCAATTCCCAGAATTCCTGAGCCAGCCATGCTGGCTCAAGCATTTTGTGAGTTGAAGTCCACAAGTCATAAAAGGGCCATAGTTCCCCACCCCTGCTCTAGAACAAAGCAGAGTGTAAATATCAGAATGAGGCCAAGCTTGATTCCAAGTTGCTCTTCCAGAACTGATATTAAATAAGGAGGGGAAAACATTTTATCTGTATGAAACTAATTCAGGGGAACAATTTAGGAAATAAAGATGAAAGCAAAATGTTCACTGTCCTTCCTCCTTTTATGTGGCATGAATCCAGACGGAGTATTTTCTCCATGATACACAGCTGATTTTTGAAGAACATTTATTATGAATTCTTATGGTTGAAGTCTAGGATATAATTTTATTGGGCTTTTAGTCTATAACAGAAAAAGACAATAGACAGCTAATAGAGAAGAATGTTATTTCAGGCCTGTGAAGGTCCAATATATCACATTTCAGGTCAAGCTGAATTTTTTTTCCTATCATGTTGGACTTCAGCCATTGTGCTAAAAAAAAATACACATAGTGCTCTAATTACATGGGAGTTTCTAGGTGTAAGGGGGTTGCTTTTAATAGATGCTTTTAATATACAAGACAAATTCTATCCAGTCATTCAACTTTGACATGGCAATCATTTTTCAGTGGAGGAAAGGCGGGGGAAATTAATGAAACCTAACCCTAACCTTGCACCAGCACTCCAAGATATTGATATGGTTGCTCAGTAGCATTCCCATTAATTTGCCCATTGTGACTTTTATGATTATTTCATGCATATACTTCTGAGTTCTTCTTCTGAGCAGAAAATGGCAAAAAATCCTCAGAGCCTCCTCATTCCCACCTGGGAAATGGACGTGATCCCAATGTTTCTTGTAAATAAAAGAGCTGGAACCATCTGGCTTGCTCATACAAGGAGGTGCTGAGTGGGGACCCAGTGGCTGTGGATTATAGAGCTGATATAACAGAATAACAGAGTTGGAAGGGACCTTGGAGGTCTTCTACTCCAACCATCTGCTCAGGCAGGAAGTCCTAGAACATTTCAGACAAATGGTTGTCCAATTTCTTCTTAAAAAGAAGACATACCTGTTAATAAGTAAAGGGGCTGGAATACATCCCATCTTCACCCCCTCTCTGTTTAATGGTGGCTGCAGAGAGATGTTTCCAGGGACAACATCTAACTCTCAAAGCAGTGTTAGAAGAGAGGGTCTGCCAGTGAAGAAGAAGCCTTTCATTTATTGAAGATCCCCTGAGTTTTTCCCACATTCTCCCATGAAATTTAAAACAAAGGTAGATTTAAAATCAGTGAAGGCTTCAGTAGAGGAGCCTCTGGGCTGGAAGAGTATTTCTCAGCTAAATGTTGGAAAACCAGACAAGATTGGGAGTTTGTTTATATTTTGCCTTTATTGTTTTTACAAATAACTCAAACAGATAAACATATTCAAACAGGTAAACATATCCAATACATCTTTCTTCTACTATTTTCCCCACAACAACTCTATGAGTTGGGGGGAGAAAGAGAGAGAGAGAGAGGGAGGGAAGGAAGGAGGGAGGGGGGAACTGGCTTGTGGTCACATGTCTGGCTTTCATGGCTAAAGAGGGACTAGAACTTATGGTCACCTGCTTTGATGGGTTCCCTCTGAAATCAGGTCCTCAGTGAGGATCTTCCAACCCAGTCCAATAGTTTTAAAAATAAATATTCAACATTCTGTTGATTGGTTCTATTAAGCATGCCAATAGATATATTACTGGCAAGGTCTAATCCATCTCCTTGGCTTTTGTACAACGGGATAGCAATGGCCTGGCTCCATTGAGTAAGAAAATGTGCTGAGATGTTAATGTGGATGAATAGGATATCCCGTATTAAAATCCACCAGTCCTTGTTCACTTAATTTTGGGGGGATGAAATATCCTCCCAAGGCTCTTCCAGGTGTGAGATGAAATCCTTGACATCAGACATGGACATGAAAGACCGCTCCAGAATGACATTTCAAGAGTAAGTCACAGCTAGATGATTTGATAATTCCATTGTGAAAATACTCTGGAAACAAAATTCTGCAGATATTTTGCAGACTGGACCAAACTTCCATCTTTAAGGGAATTGTTAACTGTGTCCCAGAGCCAAAAAGGATTCTGAAGCTTAGCAGCTGCAGTGTAACTCCTTCGTTCCTCTCCTGTAGCTTTCCTTTTGTTTGATTTTACAAGAGAGGACTTTGAACATGAAATGGGTACATAAAGAAAAAAAAGAAAAGAGAACCATGAGGGGGGGGGGGGTGTTGGTGGGTTTGTTTTCGTCCCCAAGAGTGTTTGGAATGTACAGGATCTGGGGAATTTGTAACACAGGAGGCATTTACTGCCTGAGTGGGCCTTTGGTTTGACAGGTCATTCAATATTTTTTATCCATGTTAAAGGGCGATCAAGGTTCTAGTTCGATTTCAAGTCTGATAGGCAATCAAAAGGAGCATCCAAAATAGGGGTATCGTTCATTTATTATAGTAGGTGGTTTTACCAAGAAAAAGCCCGGGGGATTAGGTAGCCTAATGCCTTTTGTGGTGATGGGCTTCATAGTAATTATTATACAAGGCTTGGGTCATCAACAAGGTTTTTTTGATTTTTTTCAATAGTAAGACAGGCATTTATTGTTGAGATTTGGTTGCCATTTGTTTGACCATTTTGATACATGGTCAAGATGTAGGGTAGCAGTATGTCTCATTTACTCATCCTCAAACATGCTCAAGAGGAGTGGTACTGCCGGACACAATTGACAGGTACAGAATGATAGGCCTCCCATTTGATGTTGTTTCCAGCCTGACTTGGCCAGACTAACTTTTAGTATGTTACACAAAGGTTTACCCTCCTATTGCTTTGCCTGCTTTTCCATATGTCAGGAAGTGCAGATCCTGGGCATTGTTTCACTGGAGGAGATGGATTGGTTAATGATTCCATGACTTCAGGTGAGGCTAAGGAGTGGTGTTTAACTAGGTTGGGCTCCCTTTTGAAGATGGGGATGACGTGGCTGGACCATAGGTAGGAAGGAGCAGGTATTAAGTTGGTATGGGGAAGTTTTTAAGAAGTAGGCTCCATCGGAATAGATAGAGAGGTTTTAGAGGTGGTCTTCTTCTCCTTCCCTCATGTCTTAGCCATCATTGTTGTTCGGTGGGGCTAGGAAGGGGGGGGGGGGGGGGGGGGGGGGGGGGGGGGGGGGGGGATGGGTGGAGGGTTTTTAATATTTTTTGTAGAAGGGGTTTGTTTGGGGGGGGTTGTTTTTTTTTTTTTTGGTTTTTTTTTTTTTTTTTTGTTTTTTTTGTGGGTGGGGGTTTTTTTTTGTTTTTTTTTTTTTTTTTTTATTTTTGGAAAAAATGGGGGTTGGTTGTTTGTGTGGTTTTTTATTTTTTTTTATTTTTTTATTGGTTGGTTTTTTTTTTTTTTTTGGGTTTTTTTATTTTTTTTTTTTACATTTTTGGGTATGGGCGGGTTTGTTTTTTCCGTCAGGGGTTTTTTTTTTGTTTGGTTTTTTTTTGTTTTTGTGTTTTCTGTTTTTTTTTTTATTCGCCACTCCATTGCCCATTTTTCCATTGCAGCAGTGTGCAGCGCCCAGGATCCACTTCGATAGCGGGGGGAGAGTAATTTAACAACCGGTTAGCCTGAACTAGTGTGAACTGGGCTGAATAACACACTGGAGCCTACCATGATCTGAGGGTAATCATGATAGAGTAGCCCGAAGAGTAAGCATAATAAATAGAACTGGGGGACCCTGCTAAGCAGGTTTGGGAGAAAAGAGAAGGAGGGGATTTGAATCCAAAAGATTTAGTAGACCTTTTGTCATTTTGGAATATCGTTTCTTCCAAACGTTATGAGCTGAGGTGGTAGTGGACTTTCCTAAAGACTTGGTATTCGCTTTAGGAGCAAGGGTTCTCTTGTATTATGTCTCTGTGAGTCTTGGAAATACAAGTATCCCTTGACTTATAGTACGACCGCAGTTAGGACTGGAATTTCTCTTGTAAGTTGGGGTAACTGTAAAGCAATTCACATAGCAGGGCTCAAATTTGTGACCATTTATAGTACGGGGTTAAGTGAATCACTGCAGTTGTTAAGTGAATTGTGAAGTTGTTAACTGAATCATGGTTTTTAAGTAAATCATGTGACTGTTAAGTGAATCCAACTTCTCAAATGGATATATTTTTTTGCCAAGAAACCAGCAAAAAAGGTTGCAATTGCAATTGTGAGTACAGGATGCTGCAAACAGTTGTAAATGGGAACTGGTGGTCGAGTACCAAAATTGTGATCACATGACCACATGGTACAACGGTTGTGTGAATATAAGCCCTAAAGTATTTTTTACTGAGGCCATCATAACTTCAAACCATCTTTAAACGAACTGTCATAAGTTGAGGACTATCTGTATATAAGTATGCCATCAAATAGACTATGGTGGATGTAATGTGTTTTATTCTGACTTAATATGCTGTGAAATTCTGCTTGAAGGTCATGCTTTCTTGCTTAAGAAAATCAATCAATCTACTCTTTTGTGTCTTTGTCAAGTCATTACGGTTTTAAAATCATGACTTAGAGGCTAGAGTTGGATTAATATCCTTCCTCAGATGCTGATGATAATGATGGTCTCCCTTAATATTGTTTCTTTTGTTACAGCCTTCAGTTGAAGCAATTGAGAAGACCATCCTTGATTGTTCTAAATATGGTGGGCTGAGAGATACATTTAGAAAGAGGCTAGGCTCTGTCCCAAATCTTATCTAACCTATAATTTCACCACTAACTGGCAGTTTCCTTTCTGTATGTTCTTCCTTTTGGGTATCTAGAGCTTCAGGGAGCAATGAACCTTTGATTTTATTGCCTCTCAGTGGCAATTCCCTTAAAAAGAAAAGAGATTTTCTCCATAGCTGAAGGATTTGGATTTGCTTTTCAAATCCTTTTTCAGAAGCTGCACAAATATTTTGATTAGAGAGAATCTCATTTACATTAGAAATCATTTTCTCCTTGTGTGCCTGGAACAGAGAGAAGGTTGACCTTCTCATTGTCACACAACCAAAATCTGTATTCTGCTATCTGTCTCAGTTTCCTTTATCACAACCACCTGATTCAGATTGTTTTTCAGTCTCAGAACAGAAGATTATAGGAATTAGAATATGAAAGCTATGGAATATGACTCTGTAGTTGGGCAGAATTCTTGATGCCTAACTAAAATTATATTTTCCAGCTCAGCCTCCCTTTCTCTTCTCTTTCTCTTCTCTTCTCTTCTCTTCTCTTCTCTTCTCTTCTCTTCTCTTCTCTTCTCTTCTCTTCTCTCTTCCTCTCTCTCTCCTCCTCTCCTCTCCCTCCCTCCCCCCCTCTCCTCTCCCCTCCCTCTCCTCTCCTCCCTCTCCTCTCCTCCCTTTTCCTCTCTTTCCCTCCTCTCCTCCCTCTATTTTCCCTTTCTTCTCTCTCTCTCTCTCCCCCTCCTTCAAATCTGTCTTGATTTCTAGCCACTATCTGGACAAGTTCTTGCAGTTTTGTTGGCAAGATTTCAGAGGTGGACTGCCATTCCTTCCTTTGTAGGTCTGAGAGAAAACAACTGGTCCGAGGTTACTGAGCTGGCTTTGTGCCTAAAGCGGGACTAGAATTCACAGTCTCCCAGTTTCTAGTCTTAATAACTAAACTTAATAACTTAATCAAACTGGCTTCTCAGGGTATTTTGGATTATATCTGGGTCATAACACATTATATTTTCTTTGGTTTTGGCTTCGCATATTGCATTAGCAACATTGCATTGTAAGCCAGGATTTATATCTAGAGTGCTGATTAACTATGGTGAAGCAAATTATGCCTTAGCATGAGGGATCAACTCAATCATTGTCCTTCCTTTCATCAAAATGTACATTGAGAATTTCAAAACCTTTGATCATCATTCCACACATCAATTGTATGTACTGTAGATCTTCTTGTTCAAAGCACTAAATATGCCCAATTTTGGAAGAACTGAAATAATACAACTAGGTGTCTAGATCTGTGTGATCTAGATCCCTGGTTGTTTCATTTGCCATTTCCAAGCAAAGTATTCTTTGCAGAGTTCTTTGAGCAAGCCACGGGGCACAGACTTTTTCTGTTCTGTCAAGGTTGGAACTTAGATAGAAGGTTTCATATGTCACCTCTTACATGTGAATGTTCACTGCAGAATAATGTGCTCTACTTGACAATGACCAATGACACGGCATGACTGTACAGAGCAAAAGAGCTCATCTCCACTGCTTGGGAAGATGGCTTTTTCAAGTTTTCTACCCTGTTTCACCAAGACCACTTGCTGGGTCTGAGATATATCTTTCACCTATCGCTTAAAAATATGCAATGCACCTCTTCGGAGTTATGATTGGTCCCAATTCTCCGAGTTCTAGAAAAAGAAATAGCAGGGTTATATTCAGTGTTGTCACTGTTTTTTAAAATTTTTTAAGATTTTCTATTGTTTTGTCAATCTTTTTCTCATTTTGACTGCCCTGGTGGTTGCCGAACTGAAAATTGACAAAGAAATCTAATACCAAGTCAGATAATCAATTATGCATTGGTGTTTATTATTGGAGCTTCACACAATCAGGCCTCAAAACTACTCCAAGAGGTCACCCGGTTCTCCAAAATATATTTGGGAGGGAGCCTCGAGAATAAAATTATAAAAAAATATTTGAAAACACACACACACACACACAAATACTGAAATACTGTTTGGATTGGTTTGCTGAGCAAAGAACTTTGTTGTTTGGGATGACATCTGAATTCAGATTTTTGTCTATTCCACTTGCAGTTTGCTGAATCAAGGTAAACAAATCAAGAGTTTGTTATGTGTGAGATAGCATGGCGTGTACTGTCCATCTCCCATACATATGTGTGTGTGTGTGTTCTATAATACATTTAGCACATTAGCACTTGCTTCTTTATCCAAGTGTTGTATATTTATTTATATGCAACCTTTCCTTCTGTGAAATCAAAACAGCACACATGGCTATCTTACCATTTTATCCTTACTACAACCTTTTGCAATAGGTTGTGATGCAAGATAGATTAACCCCTGGTAGGAGCCACGATTCATGGCTGAGAGGAGATTTGACTCCACGTTTTCAAGACTGTAATCTTATGGGCCCTTCAAGTACTCATTAATGCCTCACTCATCTCTCGATTTGCACTCTGCATGTTGTTGAAGACTATTTGGAAGCTACAGCAAGTCTAGAATACAATGGCAATGATGGGCATATTGTGATATGTGCACATGTCCTTGCTGGTTTGGGAATTCCACTGATTGCCTGTTGGCTTCTGGATGCAATTCAAGGTGCTGGTTATCACCATAAAGCTCTGCTTGGCAGAGGGGCCTGTTTACTTGAGGGACTGTCTCCATAATTTTTTTGTCCATCTGAACAGATCAATTGGAGTGAGCATGCTCCAGGTGCCATCTATTAAGCAATGCCATCATATGGGACCTAGGATGTGGGCCTTCTTGGTGATGTGGAATAGTATCTCCCTGGAGATCCATATTGCTCCCACTAGTCTAACTTTTTGTAAACTGCTTAAGACTGGTTGCTCTCCCAAGCCAGGGCTAATATGGGTGGAGAGAGGATGGTCAAACTCTGGTTGCTTCTTGGCACCTTGGCTCTTTAGGTTTTAATTCCAGTTAGCTGTCTCCTTTTTTGTTAATTTTTATCTGTAAGCTATCCAGGATTGCTTTAAAGTCAGGGGGCTTTGAAACGGAAATCATAAATATTCTAGCCACATCACTGTACTGGCTTTCAGCCTCTTGATTCTGTCTCTGATTTTTGTTTACATTCTTCTATTAATAGTGCTATGCTCTTATTCAGCATAGATAAGTTCTTCAAACTGTTTGCTACTTCCTCCTCCTCCTCCAAGTATATATTGCTATACGTGTATAAATGGGGAAAAAAAACACAAGAAAGGGAAATAGTGTTAGGAATGCATGTTTTTGCACTGTGCTCACAGCAAAGCTATTGGCATATGATGCAGCAAGGGATTTTATGTATCAGCTGGTTTATTGTAGAGCATCTCATTAGTTAACTGGCCTCAGGTCACCCAGCTGGGTTCCCTGCCATAAGGAGGACTGGAACCTGTGCCTTCTCACCTTCTATCCAGCATCTTAATCATACACCATGCTGATTCTTCAAAAGGAGGAAAGTATTTTCCTATACCGGAACAAAAAAAAGAGCAAAGAATGCAATATATATGAAAAGGATGGATTACATTTAATTTGTCACATAGAAATGGAGCAATCTGGGCACAAAGCTATATACTTGGCAAAGAACAGCACTTGGGTATGAGATCTAAAGAGTCTGTATTAAGATGATTTATGAGAATCTTAGACCAGTCAGAAAAGCATGAAACTGGTTCATGCTGTGGGAAATGGCAGGAAGATAATGCAGGCTTGAGACATAATAGCGGCCATTTGAATGTGAAACTTGTTGGAATCACAAGCAAACAAACTATTGAAGAGACAACTGGACAACCCAGAGCTTTAAAATCAGCATCTGAATTATCTGTAAAATCCAAGGGAGCAACACAAAAATACTTGCTTTTAATAACTACAGTAGGTTGCTGATTACAAAATAGATACCGATGAAAAAATGTGCAGAAAATTGGAGCTTACAGTCACCAGTGATATATGCAATGTTTTGATTATGGAATGTGCTATTTGTTTAACAAGACTCACAAATAACAGTTGAAAGCTTTGTATGATACCTTGAACTAAAATATACCAAAGAGTTTTCTAGGGATGAGCCAATTGCAAGTTTGTGATGTATGCTATATTGTATTATCACACATTAATTGGAGTTATAGGTTAAATGTTAAATATATATGAATATTTAGATTACTTTATAAACATTTTCTCCTCAAAAAGGCACAATAGCAATATGACTGAAACAGAAAATGTGTTTTATTTTTCAACTTCTCCAGAAGTTGAAACCTTCCCACTGGTAATATTATTTCTAAATACTTTTAAGTTGGCTGTGTTTCCATTGGAACAAAACTTAACACAGCTTGATTTTTTTGTCTTTTGTCAGGAAAAAAAAAAAAGAAATATGTTTTGACCATAGCAAAGAAAGGACCACAATCTCATGTTTTATACCAAGGCCACAAGATGTGGTGCTGGCTTACATTGATTACTAGCTATCACCAAAATTGCAGAAAAATTGTCTAAGAACATGATTACTTACTTACTTACTTACTTACTTACTTACTTACTTATTTAATTTAAAAAACACCTTTTAAAACATTTAAATATAATTTCTCATAAGAATGCTGGAGTTAAAATTTTGTTGCAAATAACTGAAAAATATAGCTGGTGCTATGCTTAACAATTTTTGGATATATTGAAGTTCCAGTGAGAGTGAAGTTATATTGGACAGATGTATAGGTTCAGAATTTGCGAGTCTTTTGTCTAGGTTTTGGCAGAGTGTTAGTGATTTTTTTAAAGGTTAATTTCTTTAAAATAGTAGAAAACAATATTGTCAATTTTTGCAGCTGATTGCACAAGGAGCTCAAAGCATTTGAATGAAATGGGATTAAAATGGAGGGGATATGAGAACTGGAGGGACCATATTAATACAAATAATGTACATAATGATGTTTGGAAAGAATGTCATGTAAATCTTTAAGGACCATATACTTTTAAATGTGGTAATGAAACTGAGTCATACTTGTTTCAGGGTTGGTGAACTAGATTGATGTCGTGGTATGCCAACATTTGATTTAATCCTTAAAATTTAAAGAGGTGTGAAAACATATCCGCCTGCCTAAATAAATAAATACACAAATCTTGCATGTTTGTTCACCTCACACTCTCATTTTATTTGCTTTATATATACATGTGTATACATTAGAAGCTATGTATCTTACTCCTAACAACAAATTTACTTCCAAAAATTCCTCTTTTAATTTGTAGACAATTGGAGTCTAAGTACTTCATTTAGAAGTGGGTCTACTTGTCCCCCACCATGTCAGAGGAACCTAGACCAAATAAAGAGCATCTAGGAAGATTAAAGAAGCTGAAATGAACAAGCCCCATCAGTTTATTTATTTATTAAATGTATTGTCTGGCCATCTTACTACAGGGCACACTCTAGACAGTTACAATAATAAAATTTGCTGGTCCGTGATGCTATATAGCTTTCTAGAAACAGACTTGATCTGAGCTGGCCTTCCAAGTAGGTATAGTCACTGCTGACTATAGAGGACAGTGCTCATCTCCATTTCAAAGCCATTGAGCCAGCACTGTCCGAATACATTTCTGTGGTCACGTGTCTAGCATGACGTCATGGAGTGCTGTTACTTTTTCACTGAAGGGTACCTATTTATCTATTTGCATTTGCATGCTTCCAACTGCAACTTGGCAAGAGCTGGTGCTCGGGTCTCACACCTGGGCTTCCCATTTTCCAGCCAACAAACCTAGCATTATAACCGCTGAATCATCATGCCACCCCAAGTAGATTCAGTCCTAAATATTTATCAGATCTGGTCATTTTTACTCTCAGTACAGTTTGTCCTCGTTACAAGAATGACCTGAAGAAATGATCCACATAGTGCCTGACTTTGAATGTTAAATAGATTTAATGGAGATACATGACTGTTCTCCAAATAGATCAGCCTTCCATCTCTGTCTTCTGGGTCACAAGCTGAGCTGTTCAGAAGAAACATCCTAGAGTGTAACCATGTACCCCAAAGAACCATGCCAGAAGATAAAGAAGCAAATGGTTTACACCCAATTGTCTTTATTATGTGCCTTAGTTCAAAGACTTCTAGGTCACTAGGCAACCATCCTTCCCAAGGCAGTTGATAAAATAAATCATGAAACAATAAATATCAACATTGCTGGAAGCCACTCCTCACTTTCCTTCAGTAAGATTCCCAGAAGCTAATGATTGAATGAGATGTATTTTGAAATCTGAATTCAACACTCATTGACAATAAAGATATCATACTTTATATGGAAAACACATCTGAGCATGGAGCAAAACAACACTTCTAAATCAGTGCTGAGCAGTGGTGGGATTCAATTTTTTTTTACTACCGGTTCTGTGGGTGTGGCTTGGTGGGCATGGCAGGAGAAGGATACTGTAAAATCTCCAGTCAGAGGTGGTTTTTGCCAGTTTTCTGAACTCAAAATTTCCGCTACCGGTTCTCCAGAACTGGTCAGAACCTGCTGAATACCACCTCTGGTGCTGAGGGGCTATTTCTGCATGGACATTATCAGGCATTATTTCCTGCAGATGTACCCCCACCTTATGATTTCTTCTTTAATGTGGTGCAGAATGAGGTAGAAGAGAGTTTGGGAATTTGCTCTTGGGGAACAACATCTGTCTCGAAAGTTCCCTTGTTTGGTTTATAGGTTCTTGATATAAGGAATTGATATTTAGTGTCCCTCAACTTTCTTTCTCATCCTCTTCTTCTCTGTTAACTACTTCCATCTGGTGGTCCTGAACTTATTAATTTGCCTGGCTTTTCATCAACAGCATTTTTTTCTCAGAATGCTAAATAAATAAAATGATAATTAAAATAAAACAAAACAAAATTGGTCCCAAACAGCAGCAATCTGTAAGCTAGAGCAATGAAGCAGAAATGAAGGATTTGTTGTTGATTTTCAAAAGCAGCTGCAAAATTGCTGATGAAATTGATGCTGTCTAATTCTGCTTCTGATGTTAACCATTGTTGACAAAGACTTCAGTCCTATTATCCTTTTACCAGGAAACAAACCACATTGAACTGAACTCATCTGAATCTGCACATATAATATTGCACTATGCAAATAAAAGCTGATTTTTCTACAGAAAAAGTACTTCAGCTCCTGGTTTTCTATTGACCAATGGGCTCCTTCATTAATTTTGGGGCCTGTTAACCTTTTCTCAGCCTAACCTACCTCACAAGGATTGTTGTTGTGAAGATAAAATTGGAGATTTTCACTTAGGCTGACCTGGGCCCCCAGTGAAAAAAAATGAGTTGTAAAATAATAATAATAATAATAATAATAATAATAATAATAATAATAATAATAATAATAATAATAATAATAATAATAATAATAATAATAGTAAAGAAAAGATTTCTAATCAACCCCACAGCAGATAAATACAATGTAATGCTTTGGAATACTTTAATCAGTGGTAGGGTGGGCATATGTCTCAATTTAACTGGGATGGTCTCAATTTTGTACCTTTGTACTTTACTCTAAACATTTTGACTTTTAAAAAAGGAGCCGGATGTTAGATTAACTCTGTAATAGTTCTACTCTTGGTTTCTATAAAGCAGAGGTATCTGAAGCAAGCCATTATTAAAATGATGAAGCATGTGTTGTGATATGATGCAAGCTCTGCATCCTATTTACTTGCATGTGACATCACAATGCAAATGCAAAAGGGGTGGAGTTTACATTACATTACATTGCATACAATAGTTCACATTAGCTCCTCTCCGGGGGCACCCATCATGCAAAGAGGAAGCAGAGATTTAACTATTTCTCTCAAGTCACCATAGACAGCCAATGGCAGAAGGCAAATGGCATCATTCAGTATACTATATTCACACTAAGATTGTGTAACCAGTTAAGCAGGAGATCATGGGCATCAGAATTTTGGGGGGAAACTCAGGCCCATGATTTTGGAGGACTGACTGAGACTGTCTTCTCTTATATATTGTAGGTTTTCTTTCAGTATATTTGATTTGCTGCAGATGCCGTTGATTTCCTTTTAATGCACATTAGACATGACAGTAGATGGAAACTTTGCTCGGTCTCCAGTGTGGTCATTTATCCTAACTCCTGCCTGATGTGTGATAAAATTTCATGAGAATCAGACTGCAGGACAGAGCAAAGAAACCTCAGACATGGGCTTTGTGAGGCCCCTCAAGCTTGATACGGTTCCTGTTAAGACCACTGCTCTCAATAGGATTTAAACATCATTAATATTAGGTGACTTATGACCCAAATGTCATTATTATTGAAAAATCTCTATATTTAGATAACTGGTGAAAATGTAACCCAAAGGAATGTTTTTCTTGGGCAGGATATACTCGTAGGAATAGTTTTGGTTAATGATGCGCTTAACTCTATTTATATTGCCTCTATAGTAACCTGGAAAATAATTTATAAACTGTAATGCTCTTGTGCATATAATGAAGCTTTACTTTGGAGGAACAGCTTGCTTTAAAGGAGGGGAAAAGCAGAATGTTTGACACACACATAGTCATGGCTGCATTCCAGGAATTGGACTTAGCTCTCACTTAGGTGTGCTTTTCATATATCAAAAAATGTAAGTTGCAGCAATGACTCTTGTACAGCATATAATGTTCCCCTCATATGCATTTCCTAGTGATTAATGTGGTTTATCTTCCCTGCAGTTTGCTGTTGGGCTTCAAGATTTGATATGATTATAATTATTATCATTCTGATTTACTGGGACAACTAGCCATCGGATTGGCTAGTTTTCCCTTTTCAAGATGGAGACTGGGAGGGGGGGAAGGAGGGGGGAGACAAGAAATTGGATCTCTCCTGTTGCCTCCCTCACAATTTCCATGGATGGTATTTTCTAAGGTTAGGAAATTCTGGTCTCAGCTCTCCAGAAGTGAAGAGGAATAGCTAGGATGAAAATCGAAGCCACTCTCTCAGCCTTCTGTTATGACCCTGGCAGGAGGAAAAAAAAATTACGCTTGGTATGGATAATAGGAGGGAACGTCTTTTTAGATATTATTCCCAGAGGAAGACAGAAACCCTCCTGTCTGTCTGTGGCTGGCGGAGTTATGGATGTCTTGGAATACTCATAAACATTACCTTAGAACAGTGTTTCTCAAATTGGGCGACTTTAAGATGTGTGGACTTCAACTCCCAGAATTCCTCAGGCAGCATTCTGTGAAGCCCATATATCTTAAAGTTGTCAATTTTGAGAAAAAACTGCTTTAGAATACAGGTAGTCCTCACATTTAGCACCTGTTTGAAGTTACAATGGCGAAAAAAGTGACTTACAACCATTTTTTTCACACTGTGGCAGCATCCTCAAGGTCATGTGATGAAAATTTGGACCCTTGCCAACTGGCTCATATGTATGATGGTTGCAGTGTCCCAGCAATGTCCTTTTGCAATCTTCTGACAAAAAAAAGTCAATAGGGAAGCCGGATTCCCTTAACAACTGTGTTATTAACTGGGTGGATTTACTTAAACGATGGTAGCAAGAAAGATAATAAAATGGGGCAGAATTCACTTAACAAGTGTCTTGCTTAACAATGGAAATTTTTGGACTCAATTGTTGTTGTAAGTCGGGGACTACCTGTAATTCTTCTCAAGTACAGAAATCCACTGTATGTACTTTAGAATTTGAATATATTCCAGGAACATGCAATAAAGGAAATGCATGGCAAGTCTGAATGAGAAATCCAGAATGAGGGGTAATTTGTCAGGAATAAACCATATTATTTACAATTAACTGGTTCCCCCATCACCACCTCTCCACAGATACACACAGGCAGGAATATATCCATTAAGCACATTTTATAATGCAAATGGTCAGCCAGTTTGAATCATTAGAGTCAATGAAAATTGTTGAAAGACTCTTTAGAATTTTTCATTAATAGAGGTGATAGATAGGAACTTGTAGGAAAGGTTCTGCTAACCAACATCTACTACATCTGAAAGCAACCATCCTGTTTCCTGAGGACACAGATAAACATCCAAGTGCTTCAGTGACCCTCAAAAAGGATGCAAATGATCAGCTGTGTGCAAGAAATATAAATCCTTCCATTCCCCACCATCCAGTCAGAGCTGAAGAAGCTTCTTGGATGAGAAGCGAAACATCTTCAAAAAGAAAAAACAAGAAAGTCCAGTTACCTCCTGAAAAAACACATTTGGGACAACCATGACCTGGATTAATGAGAATCTTTACAGACTTACACTATACTTTGAAGATATGTTTTCCAATTTTCAACTCTGAGAGCCAGTTTAGTCTCATGGTTAAGGCACCAGGCTAGAAACTTGAGTTCCTATCTTAGCCATGAAAGCCAACTGGGTAACTTTGGGCCAGTCACTCTCTCTCATCTCATCTCACCAGGTTAGGGTTGTGAGGAAAATAGGAGGAAGGTATACACCTTATATTCATCTTTCTGGGTTATTTGTAAAAATACAAAAGTGTGTGTGTGTGTGTGTGTGAACTAAATAAATACAACCAGAAGAATCTCATCAATGTTTCCATTCAACCCATTTTGCTTGATGTCTCAATTGTTAAACCAAGTTCCTGAGCCACCTCTTCTCTATCATCCCATGCGATCTGTAACACACACACACACACACACACACACATATATATGGTATTCAGCTTTGTTCGGGTATTTTCCCACGTCATTATAGTTGTGCTTTTTTTTTTTTTTGTAAATTTTATTTGAGTTTTCACAAAAAAAAAAAAAATACAAATAAAACATCTTTTTTGAAAGTAGCGTAATCCCGGGTTACATCTCTTCGTACAGACACAAATTCAAGTTCATGCTCATTTTTATATTCTATTCCATATCTTATTACTATTTTACATTTTCTACATAGCTTCTCCCCTCTTTTAATTTTCTCAATTTTATTTTAATTATCTCATTTCAATTCAAATCATTATATTTGTATTTTTTGTCTGTCCTGTTTCAATTATCTATTATCTTTTCTCATTAAACAAAATTTCTCCTGTAGTTACTGATTGGAGTATGACGCCTTTATATCTTTTAAGTTTATCCATTTAACTCTTATTTAGGCTTCAATATATACCCTAAAGTTATAACATTCAATATAATACACAACTTCCATTCGGATTCTGCTTGGTACATTCTTAAAATACACACTATATTCTTAAAAAAAGAAAAAAATTATAAATGTATGTAATTAAAACAACACATTCCATTCCAATTCAATTCTATCATTAATATTAATATTCATTAAAGTCTTAACTTCTTTAACATTACTTTTCAATTAAATATCATATGTCTATGGGAACAATTATAATCTTTCCATAATTAATTCCCCCCTTCACTTATATTTTATAAAACATTAATTAAAATGTTCCCGTTCCTTCCTAATTCAATTTTCTCATTGATTTTATTTCACTTATTTTATTTACCAACATTTCACTAAATTACACTAACTATTTTATCCCTCATTTTAACTATACATTGTTTCCAATTTTCTAAAGTTATTTCTATTACTAATATAACAATACAATCTTATGTACCTTTACAGAATCCCCTTTTCAGTTAGCTTTTCACCCATTATCTCTAAATAGGTCCTGTTTCTCTATATCTTGCTCCGGTCCTTTGTAACATCTTTTCCTTTCCTTCTTCCCTCTCTTCTTCTCTCTCCCCTTTTTACCCCCTTGTCTCTCTATCTCTATTTCTCTCTTCTGTATTCCCCTTTTCTGTTGCTTTCCAGTATTATACTTATTTTTCAAATTATTTTTCTTTTCTTTGGTTGTTTTTTTAAATCTTAAATTCTCCATTCTCTTTCCCCCCTTTCCTTTTTCTTCCCCACATAAAATTGCTTGTTCATTAAAGATGGCTTCTTCTTTGTCCCAGTCTTCTTGTTTTGCAGTCTTTTCTTGTTGTTTCTCATAGTTCCAAATCTCCATTTCTAAGAACTGAAAAACGAAGCGAAAAGAACCCTTCCCTTCTTGTGCATCTTCTTTGTACTTTTTAAGTTCCATTTTCAATTCATCCAGAAGTGGTGCCATTGTACAAATTTTTAAACAACCATCCGATTGATTTTAGTCATTCAAATGTAATAACCAAGAATCCAAAGTTCACCAAATAATCCAAATACACGCAAGCTGTTTCTTTTTGCTCTTTTTTTCACTTTCTCTTCTTGGGGTTACTGTTTAGTTACAAAGTTTCAGTTAAAATGTATCTTTTAGAAGTCTTGTTGAAGTTTTACTGTAGATTCTTTTTAATTTCAGGCAGTCTCCTCCCTCTTCCAGATCCTGCCCTTATTCTTTTTCTCTCCCTTCCTGCTTATGAAAAAAAATTCTTTTAGTGTCCAGAAATCTTTATTATCCCTTTGGCATTTTATTTTATTTTCAGCTTAATTGCCTATTGATGTCAAAGCGGATTTTTCCGATTTCTTATTTAAGTCTCTTAGTTGTCAGTATAGGAAAGGAGAGAGAAGAAAAAAAAAAAAAGCCAAACCTTTCCCTTTTCACTTTCCTTCGCTGCTTCCGACTCTTCTCTGGGAGCAATGTTATTTTTTTGAAAGTTTAAATTCCACGGTACCTTAGTTGTTGCTTTCACAATTTAACTCAGTCAGCCAAAACTTTCACTTCTTATCTTCCTTCTGCACATTCTTTTCCGGCCGAGTTCTTCTTTGTGGTGGCCATTTCTGACCACTGCTGCAACCGCCTTCGGGAAAGGGAGTAATGGCCAGCTGAGGAGGAGAGATGCGGCTCTCCTCAACCCTGCTGGCGGTCTCCCCCCTCTTCACCACCTCTACGGGGTGGCTTAGCCCCGAAACCAGCCGGCTCGGGGCGCTCCAGCGGCGAGCCCAGACCGAAACTATGCACGATCATGGATTTCTGTCTGTTGCCGAAGAGACTTCAAACTGGAAGGCATTATAGTTGTGCTTTTAAAGTTGTAGCAACGTTTTGGCAGAATCTCATCTGCCATCATCGACATTTCTTAAAACGCTTGTTGTTACATTTTAAAGCTCAACTATATGATGTGAAAAATACCAACAAAGCTGAATACCATACATCCCAGTGAAAACTTTATATTTTTATATATATATATATATATATATATATATATATATATATATATATATATATATATATATATATATATATATATATATATATATAAAGTTTTCACGGGTACTTACATGTATGTTATTCAGCTTTGTTCACATTTTCCACATCATTATAGTTGAGCTTTTAAAGTTGTAGCAACGTTTTGGCAGAATCGTGATGATATATACATATATATATATATTTGTTTTCTGAGGTTCTCGTGGTATTTGTATGTGGATCTTTGTTATTCGGTTTCTCGCGTAGATTCAAGTATCTGAAACGCGTGTGATCATTCATCATCTTCAGGCTGCTCTGCTCTGTGCTTCTCAGAGTGATCACTCTGAGAAGCACAGAGCCGAAGCAGCAAGCCTGAAGATGATGAATGAGACTTCATCGAAACGCTGCCTAGATACTTTGAATCTTACGCGGGAGAAAACCCGAATAACCAAAGATCCATATATATATATATATATATATATATATATATATATATATATATATATATATATATATATATATATATATATATATATATATATATATATATGCTTCGGCGTTGGATATTTTCCACGTCATTGTAGTTGTTCTTTTAGTTGTATAGAATCTCATCTGCCATCATCAGGCAGATGAGATTCTGCTGAAACGTGCTACAACTTTAAAAGAACAACTACAATGACGTAAAATACCCTATAAAGCCAATATACATGTAAGTACCCACAAAAACTTAAGAATATATATATATATATATATATATATATATATATATGAATGGGAGAGAGAGAGAGAGTGCATGGGATGAGATGTTGATCTCTCTCTCTCTCCCTCCCTCTCCCCCATCTTCTATCTATCATCCATCCATCATATCTCTCTCTCTCTCTCTCTCTCTCTCTCTCTCTGCATCTAATTCTATAACTCATTGGTTTCTGTGTCCTGCCAGTAGCTTTCAGATTTCTAATACATTAATGAGGAAAATTATTGATTCCTCACAGCAAAGGCTCTTTTACATTATTAACTTCTTCAAACAAAACATTAGAGCATTAATGGCTGCCTTTCAGAGAAGGAATGAAGAGACTTTTTACTAAAACACATAATGCTATAGAAACACCATTATCACAGCAGGACAATGCTAGAAATAGTCCTGACTTGCTCATAAGATGAAGAGCAAAGGCACATCAAGGTAGGTAGAAAGCGCTTTCATGGGTACTGGGGTGTGTGTGTGGCATTCATTAGCAAACTATGTCCTTTTTAACTTGTTGCTCTTGAGTTGTTAGAGCGCCAGAAAATTAATAATAGGCTGGTTTCTTAGCCGTCTGCTAAGTATTTTACAGTGCACAAAAATAATTCTTAGCGAGGAAATATTTAGCATGTTCCCTCTGGCTGTTTGAAATTTATAGTCTCCCTTAATTAAATTGTCTCAGGAATATTTAATTTATAGGCAGGTTTGGATCACCAAATGAAACCTTGATAACAGGGTTTAGCTTATGCATCTTCTGACAAGGAAGGACAGGCTGCCAAATCCCTTTTGTTGTGTCTCTGAGATATGGGTGCTGCCACCACTTGTAATTTACAACAGTTAGTAAACCTCAGCCTGAACATAAGGGTCACTTCTCTAATGAAGAACAGAAGCCTTTTCCACAGCTTTTCTTTTCCTTCCTCTACTGTTCGCACACAGTAGAGACTGTTAGGCAAAAAGACTAAATGATCTTCAATTCATGGTTATTTATTAAAGAATTCAGCAAAGAGGAGTCAGGCATGGTCTATTATTTATTTACTGTTTAAAAATATAGGTTTTTACTAACTAAAATGTTTCAAGCTGAGCTACTAAACTTACCGTGAAGTTTAATATTTGAGTTAATTTATAGAGCAATTCCATGGCAGGGACTGGTTTTTATTTACTGACTGCTTTCTTATGACAAAGACAAATTCCACCTGCAACGTTTTTAAGAGGGCAAGAGAGGAGCTTTGAAGGAGGATAATTGAAACTGACCTGGGATCAGAGATCTCCCAGGTGATTTATTCCAATCTGTTGAGCATTAAGATGATTAAAGGAAAATCAGCCTAAGATGTGGAATTCAGGTATGATGAGGGGTTCATCCTCCTATCCAGCTTTTGCCAACCATTTCTGCTGGACCTTATCCTCATGATGGCACCACTATTTCATCTCCACCCTACTACTGGAGATACGTGAGATGGCTTTAGTTGTTCCAGCCTGGAAATGGTACTTTTCTTCTCCTAAGACACTAATTGACACCTCAGTTATCTTGAGATTAAAATGGGGATGGTGTGGTCAGGGGCAGTGGTCTGCTCAGCTCCAATTAGCTCTGTAAATCTGCTGAAGAAACATCCCTTCCTCATTGAGTGGCTAGGTTACTGTGCCTCCATGGGCCTTCTGGTTTCCAGCAAGATTCCCAGATCTGTCACAGATATCTCAGCTAGGATTCCTCTATATTTGGAGTTTACGAATGCATTGGTGGTGTAGAGTTTGTAAAGTAGGAAAGCACAATACCCAAATATGTAATTATGGAAGGAAGGGATAAGAGAAAGAAAGAATAGGCTCTTTGCCTTAAGAAAATTATATTTTCTTTGGCATCCGGAGAGAGAAAGGAAAGAAAGACCCTGAGAAGTCTCGGTTTTTAATCCTCTACTTTGTATTTCAAATCAGTTTTCCTGATTGCTTGGGAAGAGTTCTGGGGAGAGAGGAGAGATGTTTGGTATATTGTTCTAGCTTTTGAGGAACAAAATGCAATATTAAGCGTAGCTATTTGCATAGGGAAATAGCTTTTCTTGTCAGCTGGAAGGATGAGCGTGCTTAGTTCCTTAGGTTGAATATTCTTAGCTATGATAATTAAAATGAGATCCATTTTGATTTGGAGGTTAAGGTGTGGGAACACCATGAATTCTAGTCCTGCCTCTTGAATGAAGATCAGCTTGATGATTTTGGGCCAGTCCCGCTCTCTCTCAGTCCTAGGAAGAAGGAGGCAGTGGCAAACCACTTCCAAAAATATGATGAAGAAAACTTCATGGATTTGTTCAGGTAGTTATCAGGAGCCAGGACTGACTTGATGACTACACATACAACAATCAAAAATAAAATAAAAATACTTCTTCCACAAGAACAGCTAGGATGATAAACTCATAGGAAAATCTTTCCCGACTGAATAAGCCTTAACACTATTCCACTCAATCTTAAATTGCAATAGATCAAGTGTCAGCCCTCAAAAGTAGACCAGACTAAGATACCAAAATCATGCATGCTAATACTCAGCCCTCAAAAGTAGACCAGACTAAGATACCAAAATCATGCATGCTAATACTACAGGTAGTCCTCAACTTATGACTATTTACTTAATGACACCTTGAATTAAGAACAGCCTCTAGAAAAGTCAGTTGTGGCCTAAATTCAAACTTACAATCTCCCTGACTCTGCAATCATGTGATTAAAATTCCAATCCCATTTAGCAACTGACTTGCATTTACAACTGGCTGTAGTGTCCTGTGGTCACGTGACCATAATTTGTAGTGCAGGGGGGGGGGGGACACCCAAACAGGGGGGGGGGGGGGGGGTGGGGGGGGGAAATAAAGGGGCCCGGCCGAGAGCCAACAAAACCCAACAACTTATGATGGAGATTCTGGTCCCAACTGTGATTGTGAGGCAAGGACTACCTGTGCTTTTATTATAAAATTATAACAGTAACAGAATCTTGCAGGTCTGAATGTGCTTCCACCCCTCCCTCCCTTTATCTTTGTGAGAAATAGGGAGGGGCTTGTCTCAACATTTTCTCCAGTTTCAATTCTGCCCTAGACCCAGTTCTTTTTTTAATTTGTCTTGTCTTGGTAGCAGCTCTTTCTCGGATCCTTCAAGGCCATTTCCTCTCCCCACTACACGTAATATCCTTTTATTGCTGCTGACTTCCTGAATGATTCAGCCATTTTAAGGGTTACTTCAGAAATATTATCTAGGAAGTGATAGGTTCCTGAGCAGAAAAGTGGCAGGGTATGCTGAGCAAGAACTGGAATTCCCTCCTCAGCTCTCTGGATATGAGGTGGCTATCCCAGTGGTGGGATTCAATTTTTTTCACTACTGGTTCTGGGGGTGTGGCGTGGCTTGATGGGCAAGGCAGGGGAAGGATACTGCAAAATCTCCATTCCCTCCCCACCCCACTAACCTGCTTTCTAGCTCCGTTCTCCTGTGCAGGGCAACAAAAGAAGACCCAGCCGATCAGCTGGGATTCGAGAGGCAGAGAATAGATGGGGGAGGGGCCCAGATAGAGGTTGTATTTGCTGGTTCTCTAAACTACTTAAAATTTCCTCTACCTGTTCTCCAGAACTGGTCAGAACCTGCTGAATACCACGTCTGCTATATGCCATCTTGTGCCTGGTCTGGGCACTTCTGTCCTGGCATCACAAAACATCTTCTGAGGGACTGTGATACTGTTCTTCATAAGGACTTTCTGCCCTGTCCAGCTGAAGGCTAAGCAGAACAGTAGCACAGCTTAGAGAAATACAGATAAAAGCCAATTAACTGGAGTAAACTAATAGGATTACACCTCTGGCCTATACTCTTCTTCTGGTTAGACTTCATCTAGAAATCTCTTGACATCTGTTCTGCTGTCGCTTTAAATTTCCCCACAATTTCCCAGTGATGTCTACTCTGTTCAGTCATCTCAGCAATGTTCTTTCAAAATTTAAAGCTTATTTTCTCTCAACTCTTGAGTTGTGTGTCGCCAGCTGACTGTGCTCCATGCCAGCTGCCAATCAAAGCCTCCTTCCCATGGCAACCTCAACAAAAGCAGCCACCATTGGAGGGTGGAGCTGGCGTTGCGACGATACGGCATGCGATCTTGGAGGTCTGAGATTGCTGCTGATATCTTTGGTCCTGGATGGTCCAAGTGGATCTAAACCGTCCCGAAGAGATGGTGAATGTAAAGGGCGCATCCTGACGATCCCAGGGATATCGCAAAGTCCCTGGTAGATCCAGGAGAAGCTCTTTTTGCCAGCGGCAAAGAGGCAGCCATTAAAGCTGCTGAAGTTGGGACAGCTCCGAGAACGGAAAGAGAGAGTGTGCCGGTTTGGTGAGAACTTTTTCTTTATTTTAAGATCTGAAAGGACACCCTAAGGAAAAGAAAGAATCTGTAAAGGTTTTGACAGAAGTGATTAAGCGGTTATTTTAAACAGGAATGTCAAAGTAATATTTTTATTTCTATTTTTCTCATTGCTGGATTTTCTAAACATGATTTTATATTTTGAAACTGGACTGGTTTTTTTCTCTTCTTTTTATCTATTCCTTTCTCCTGTTTGACTTTATAATATTTTAAGTCAGAGACTCCCTTTTAGTTATTTTTTTGAAATATCTTTTTCTTTTTTTAATTAATTCTTATTATATTTTACTTGGAAAAGGAGGGGGAAAGTGAAAGCTAAAGAAACTTTGTAACACTGCCAACTAGAGGCTTGGAAATATTCTATTTCTCTTTTGACCAGACAAATCTGAGAAAGAACTGAGACTTCTTTTCAAGGACATTGCCTGTTTGATAAGATAGAGGGAAGAGCATGGGAGAGTATTATTGCAGGTGCTCTTCTGGGTTTCTATCAACATCTGGAGTCTGGTGTTGAAGCTTATAGGAAAAGAAAAGGTGATAAGTCTTTGGAGAAGAGAATTATAATGAGAGCCTTGGATAATTAAACAAAGTGCAGTATGTTCTTTTTAATTTTTCTAAACTGTGCTACCCCTCCTCATCAGTTTACATTTTTTTGTAATAGCTATTTGGATTTTTGGCTCTTTGGAACTTGTCTTTGTTTTTTTTCCTTGCCTTTGGAAGTTAAATTTCTACGCTTGCTTTTTATTTTAAAGGAAAAGCTTTAGTATTAATGTTTCCCTTTTATTTCTTTTTAAGGGAGTAGCCTTTTCTCTCTCTCTCCCTTTCTGGTATTTTTGTCTTTCCTTCTACCTTTCATATTGGTTTGGTTTTTTTGGGGGTTATGCATCCTTTTATATTTGAGACCTCTTAATTGGATTGGATTAAGGCGTTGAAGAACCTGACGAATTTTTCCTTTCTTTTTTTAGCCTTTTATTCTTTACTTTTTTGCCTTTTTTTAGGATTTTACAACTTTTTTGTGTGTGTGTGATTATGGTCTTTTCCTTCATTTTTGAATTTTTACGGTTATCTAACCAACTGATTGGATTAACATAGACAAGAACCTGAAGAAATTTTATTTTATTTTTTATTATTATTACTATTTGGCTTCTTTTTTCTTTTTTTCTACTATTTTTATTTGGAACTGCAATTGGTTATTTCACAATTGGATTAAGGTCCAGAAGAACCTGAAGATTTTGGATTGCTCAAAATGAGTAGGAAATTAACAGCTCCTGCCCCTCAACTTCTACTTCTTCCTCTCCACCATCTGGAGGACAACGTTCAATACAGACAATGTTAAGGCAAGAAAAAGAACAAGAAAAAGTGACCCTGCAGATGATTATGCAAGGAATTCAAAATATTCAAACAAGATCAGAGAATATTGAAAAGAGAATAGAGAACATTGAACAAAGAGCGGGGAAAACTGATGAAAAAGTGGAGAACATCCAACAAATGATGATGAAGTATGATGAGAGACTCCAAAAAAGTGAAGAAGAAGATAAACAAAGAGACAAGAAGATTGGAGACATTGATAATAGATTAACTGTGGTTGAACAAGATAAAAGTGGTATGCTGAGATGGGAAATGGACAGATCAGAATTTTATCTTAGATTCCAAAACATAGAGGAAGAAAAAGGACAAAATCTAGCTGAGATAATGATAGAAATATTGGCTGAAGCTTTGGAAATAACTGAAGAGAAGATGATGGATGGAATAGATGAGGTTTATCGAGTCTTCACAAGATATGCAATGAGAAATAGCTTACCAAGAGAAGTTCACATCAGATTTACAAAGAAAACCATTAAAATGCAAATATTGCAAGTGGCAAGAGAGAAAACATTGAAATACAAAGATAAGGAGATTGTGGTCTTGAAACAATAACCCAGAAGAGTGAGAGAGATGAGAAGAGAATACCGATTATTGACCAAATTGCTACTTTAAAAAGAGGTGATGGCTGATTCCAGAAGGTTTAATGTTCACATGGCAAGAACAGAGATATAGAATTGACTCAATTGAGAAAGCATTTTACACAGAATTTTTCAGAGGGAAAGAGGAAGAGGCAGAAATAGAAATTTCACTAATTGAATTTCAAGAGGACCGCCAAATGACGACTGAAAAAGAAGAAGGTGCAGTAGGTGGAAAGGAGGAAGCCAAAGAACAACGTGAACCAAGATCCACGAGAGCTGCCAAACTGAACTACAAAATATAACCATGGAAGAGAAAAAATTGATTACAATTAATATAAATGGACTTAATTCAGCCGTTAAAAGAACAAAAACTTTCCATAAATTAGAGAAATTAAAATTTGATATAATCTGTCTACAAGAAGTACATATTAAAAAACAATATGAACAATTGTTGATACAGCCAAAATTAGGGAAAATATTTACTTCCTTGACACAATGTAAGAAAAGGAGAGTGGTTTTATATATTAAAGAGACCATCCCAGTGAAATTGATTTATACTGATGACGACGGAAGAATATTAATGGTGGAAATAATGGACAATAATATGAAAACACTTCTGATTGCAATTTATGCCCCAAATGACAATCAAGAAGAATTCTATAAAAAATTACATATGAAAATAATTGAACTGGACTATGCTAATATAGTTATGATGGGAGATTTTAATGGAATTGTAGACAACAAACTGTACTATACAGCACAGAAAACAACAAAGCAAAATAGAAAGACTCTCCCTAGATCCTTTTTAAAAATGGTAGATGAAATAAACTTAAAAGATACATGGAGAGAAAGAAATGCTAAAACTAAACAATATACCTTCCACTCAAATAGACATTTATCATGGTCCAGAATAGATATGATATGGATGTCAACAGAATTGTTAACTAATATTCAAGAAATAAATATTGAAACAAGTACTTGAGCAGATCACAATCCAATGACAATTAAATGGAAAGGACAAAGAAGATCTAGATGGACATTAAATAATACTATTTTAAAGGGAAAAGACTTCACACAGTGGATGGAGAAAGAACTGGCTTTTTTCTTTAGAGAAAACAAAACAGAAGATACATCAATCCAGAATGTATGGGATACAATGAAGGCATATGCCAGAGGCTTGATAATAGACCATACAAGGAAAAGAAATACCATGAAAAGATTAGCCTCTAAGGCATTAGAGGATGAGTATAAAGGACTTGAAAAAGAGCTGCAGAAAACGCCACAGAAAAAGGACATTAAGTTAAAAATGGACATAACCAAACATAAAATGGGTCTAACAGAAAAAGAAGAATTAGCACAGAAAATTAGAGGTGCTAAACAGAACTACTTTGAAGACACAAATAAACCAGGTAGATGGTTAGCACATAAATTGAGAAAGGAGAAAGAATCAAGGAAAATATTGCAATTAATAGATAACCAAGGCCAAGTTTGCTATGGTAGTAAAGAGAAGAAGGAAATCATTTGAGACTATTATGGGAAACTATACACACAAGAGAATATTGATGAGGAAAGAGTTAAACAGTATTTATAGAATGCTAATTTACCCCAGATACCTAAAGAGATTGAAACAATGTTAGAAAGCAATATAAGGATGATGGAGTTAACTGAAGCACTCAAGAAGCAAAATAATAGAAAGGCACCAGGCCCAGATGGACTTTCGGCAGAATTTTACAAAACATTACAAGAACCACTGAATTTTCCATTGCTAGAAGTTATGAATGAAGTTATGTTAAAGAAGAGGATACCTAAATCATGGTCAGAAGCTTATATCACACTTGTTCCAAAAGAGGAGACCGATTCATTACAAATCAAGAACTATAGACCTATTTCCCTACTAAACGCAGATTATAAATTTTTTGCTTCAATATTGGCAGAAAGACTTAAAAAATATTTAAATAATTTTATCCATTCTGATCAAAATGGATTTCTGCCAAAGAGACAAGCAAATTAAAGACAATATGAGAGTAATCTTGGACACTTTGGAATACTACGAGGCACATCCTGAAAAACAAATGGCTCTGATATTTCTAGATGCACAGAAGGAATTCGATAATGTGAATTGGTGATTTATGTTATTACTGCTGGAACAGATGGGCTTTGCTAGAAAATTTATTCAAGCAATAGAAGCTATATATCATAAGCAAACGGCAAAGGTAATGATAGAGGGAGAACTGACAGACTCTATTGATATAAGAAAAGGAACAAGACAAGGGTGCCCACTATCACCTCTGTTGTTTGTGTTAACTTTGGAAGTGCTAAATAGAAATATTAGAGATGAAAAGAATATAAAAGGGATGAAAATTAAAAAGGAAGAATTTAAGTTGCAAGCATTTGCGGATGATCTGGTTTTCATCTTAGAAGATCCACTAGAAACAGCATCAAAATTGATAGAAAAGATAGAGACATATGGAAAGGTGGCTGGTTTGAAAATAAATAAAGATAACACAAAGATCTTGACAAAGAATATGCTATCAAGACAAAAGGAAGAACTGGCAGACCTACTGAAAATTCAGGTCATGAATAAGATCAAGTACTTGGGGATATACTTGACAGCAAGATGCAGTACACTAAAAGAGAATAATTATATCAAACTTAAACAGCAGATAGTGCTAGATCTGGCGAAATGGGAAAATTTACAACTGTCATTAATAGGGAGAATATCAACAATCAAGATGAATATATTACCCAGAATTTTATATTTGTTTCAAACAATTCCAATTAGGCTTGGAAAAGACTACTTTGAAGACTTAAATAAAATTGTGTTGAAATATATATGGTAAGGTAAGAAACCGAGAATAAAGTTAAAACTTTTGCAAGATGCTAGAATAAAAGGAGGATTTGGTTTGCCTAATTGGGAGTTGTATTACCAAGCGACAAATCTGATGTGGCTTAAGAAATGGATAACATTAAGAAATACTAGATTGTTGACATTAGAAGGACATGATTTGTTGTTGGGGTGGCATGCTTTTTTATGGTATAAAGGAAATAAAACACAGGGGTATTTTAGAAGACATTATACACGGGAGTCTCTGTGGTTAAACTGGGAGAAGATTAAAAGACAATGTTATTTGAAAATTCCAGTCTGGCTATCGACTATTGAAGCATTTTCTTATCCTATAATATACAAAAAGGAACAGTTAGATATGGTGAAATATTGAATGAAAAAGGTGAACTTATATCTATACAAAAACTAGAGGAACAAGGTAGAAAGATGAATTGGTTTTCATATGCGCAAATACATTCAAGGTATGATAAAGATTCTAAAACAGAAGGTTTCTATGATAAACTGACTGACTTAGATAAGATTTTGACAGGTATTGATGAAAAGGTGATTTAAAAATTGTATGGATACTTATTAGAAACTAAACTAGAAGAACAAGTTAAAGAAACTATGATTGCTTGGGGGAAGAATTTTGGATATGGGATCGATTTAGAGAAATGGCAAAAATTGTGGTCTCAAAATTATAAAATGACAATGTCAACAGCATATAAAGAAAATTTGTATAAGATGTTTTACAGGTGGCATTTCCCCCCGACAAGAATAGCAAGAATGTTTAAGAATAAATCCGAAAAATGTTGGAAATGTCATCAGATACCTGGCTCATATTACCATATGTGGTGGTCTTGTGCGGATGCTAAAAAATGTTGGACTAAAATCCACACGTGGTTGGAAAAAATGACAAAAAAACATGTAGATTTGAAACCAGAGATATTTTTATTTGGAATTTTACCTGAAATATATAGTAAAGACTTGAAATACCTGATTGTAAATGTATTAACAGCAGCTAGGATTGTATTTGCTAAAAACTGGAAAAATGAGAAAATACCATCACAGGAGGAAATCATTAAGAAAATATTGGAATGTGCTGAAATGAGTAGATTGAGATTTGAAATTAGAGAACAAGATGATAAACAATTTTATAAAATTTGGGATCTATTCTATCAATGGTTAGATAATAAAATATAGTAATGAAATATGTAGACTTTTAGAAAATAATAAATATATAAAGATGTATTTTTTTCTTATTATATCTACAAAATGAGTCTAGGATAGATCTGGGATGATAATATGAATTGTCATAAAACAAAGTAAGTAAAATATGATCATTTTGTAAAACATGAATGAATGAAAGTATAGTCAAATGATTGATTAATAATGATATTAATGTATTTAATATTTGATTGAAAATACGAGATTATATACAATGTAATTATAATTGAAGACTATGAAATGGAAGCACAAAACAATTTGTAAACCAACCGGCACACTGTATGTATATATATGGATGATGACTTGATGTTTTTATGTTTTGTTTGTTTATGTTTGTTTTAAAAACCAATAAAATTAAAAACAAAAAACAAGAACAAAAGCAGCCACCGTTGATTTAAAATAATATACAAAAATAAGGCCAGGCTTTGTTATAGCTCCTCACGTATAGTATAGCTCCACACCGCATATACAAATAATACAAAAGGTAGAGCATTAACCTCTTGTCACAAGGAAACTGGAATTATCCATCACTAACTATAAAAGGAGATAATACAGTGACCTACTTTTCAGGGATACTTATACACATTATTGCATTAGAATAACTGTTTTTTTATGCCTGATTTTTTTTTTTTTTTTTTGGTTTAACATATTCTACTTCGTGATCTACTGATATAATGTAAGCCATGATTAATAATTAATGAATGAATAAAACACCCTTTGAGTACTTGAAAGTAGATACAGGAAAAGTGGACCAGTGCTTCTCTGCTTGAAATTTTATTACAGTACTAGGAGAACAAGTTAAGGCCACTTCTAGATGAGTTTTTCTATTTTCAATCCATCTGTGTCCACTGGAAAATTAGCTGGACTTTTGACAATTTTCAACTGTGTTTTGATGTTGTGACACTATAAGCTCAGGTTGCTTTAACGTTAGCAATCTATGGAGCCCTACACAATGACCCAATAAATGTGAGTCTTTCCTGGCCTGTAGCTGGGTGTGGAGAATTGACCACCAACCACTAATGGGCTGCTCTATTCTGCCTTCTCTAGCAGTAAGCCAGCAGTTTTTCAGTTGCGTTCCTTTACTAGAACATGCTAGCCTGGTGTTATAATGGGATCATGATAGGATCACACTGGCAGACAGAATGAATCAAGAATCCAATTAAAACACAGATTACCTTATGGCAGTTTCTGGAACAACTTTTATAGTATTGCTGGCCAGAGGTGGGATTCAAACATTTTTACTACCGGTTCTGTGGGCATGGCTTGGTGGGCATAGTGTGGCTTGGTGGGCATGACAGGGGAAGCATACTGTTAAGTATGAGGCATGGGTGTAGAAACGGAGACGAAACTGCTTCTCGTGAACTTCAGCTCTTTATTTACAGCATGATAACAGAGACAAAAAAACCCCGGATAGCAGCCGCCCTTTTATAGAGTGAACTGCTATCCGGATGACCAATGGATGTTGTTATAGGGTTTGAACCTCGTCCAATGGGACTCGGTCCGCTAATAGCCAATCAGATTGCTCGGAATGAACCAATCATAACTTGCCATTATATGGGCCAATAGGAAGAGCAGGATTACGATCCTGCTATGCAAATGAATCTTTATTAATTACATTTCTTTAGTTCACAACACCCCTCCCCCCTGGGTTCTGTTTGACGGCCGTGGTGACGTAATCGCGCAGGTATGCAGGTTGTTTTATCTGCCTATTCGATTTTCGCTGTTCCACCGGTTTTTGTTTAAAGTTCGGTTCCGGCGGAACGCAAGGCTCGTCTTCGCACGGGGTTGATTCCGCAGTGCTGTTTTCGATACTATCAGGGTCCCTTAAGTCCATTCCTGGATCGGGTGGGCATGTTTCCACTACGGTGTTCCTCTGTGGGAGGATGCCCCGATCCCGGACCTTCTTCAGGTGGTGCGAGTACTGGTTTAGCGGCCGTCTGTCCTCGATTACGCCGCGTCTATACGGCTTTCGTCCCTCGGTATTCCCTCCCCTTGAGTTTGGAAGTCCGGGGGTCGTGGATATTGGGTTGTAAACGAGATCGAAGTTGATCTATGTGGCGTTTCCATATCTTGCCGTCTGTCGTCTTAAGGCGGTAAGATCTAGGGCCAATGAGGTAGACTACGGTGGCTGGGAGACTACGTGCAGGGTTTGCAACACGAGTCGCTGTAGTCTCTCTGGTACGACGACTCTATCTTCCCATAGGATGCAGCCCTTCTGGGAAAATAGTTCCGTTTGCCGGTGTTTGAATGGTGCAAAAGTGGCGGGGTTTCTTCGACTGGCCACCCGCGTTGACCCAACTGAGAACTCTTGCGAGGATAGAGTCCCGTTTTGTGTCGGCGGCGATATCCCTTGCCGTTAGTGGCGGCGAGTTGAGAGTTTCAATTTGCAGCGTAGTGAGGGTTGGAGCTGGGTCGCTGACGGCTTCCGGAAGTGGGGAACGCTCAAAGCGTCAGCGTGGGGAATGGCTTTCCCCGGGCGATGCTGCAGTACGTGGTTGTAGGCTGCTAGGAATTCTGACCAGCGAGTCATTCTAGGCGACAATATATGCGGCGTTGGTTTATCACCTGCTAAAATGCCAAGTAAAGGCTTGTGGTCTGTAACTAGAGTAAAGGGCCGCCCGTAAACATATTAGTGAAATCGCTTCATGGCCGATACAATAGCAAGAGCCTCTTTGTCAAGTTGGCTATAGTTTCGCTTCAGCCTTTGATAATGTGTGGGAAAAGTACGCAATGGGAGCCTCATTCCCATTTGGTAACACGTGGTTCAAAATGGCTCCAACCCCAAACGGTGACGCGTCGGACGTAATATTTAATGGCAAAGTCTCGTTGTACTGCATTAGCACAGCGTCGGAGGTTAATAAGTCTTTCACCTTTCTGAAAGAGCGCTCCTTCTTTGTGACCCCAAACCCAAATAGCTTTCTTGTCGAGAAGTCGATGTAAGGGTTCGCTACTGTTGCCTTGTGAGGCAAGAAGATGTTGTAAAAATTAATGAGTCCCAAGAAGGCCTGGAGATCAGCCTTACTTTTTAGGTCTTGGGGCGTTTTAATTGCTTTGAGTTTGGTCTCGTGGGGTGAATCCCTTGTTTATCGAGGAGATACCCAAGAAACTCCACCCGCTCAGTACACAGTTGACACTTATTTTTTTTCACCTTGAGGCCGGCGTCTTTGAATCTATGCAGAACTAGTCTGAGACGCCGTTCGAGCTCTTCTCTATTAGGGGCAGCAATTAAAACGTCATCAAAATACGGCACAACCCCTTTTATGCCTTGCAAAAGTCTCTCCATTAGACTCTGAAATATCCCTGGGGCTACACTCACTCCAAACTGGAGTCTGTTGCATTTAAAGGCACCTCGGTGTGTAACGATAGTCTGTGCCTCTGCGGTTTCCGCATCAACGGGTAGTTGTTGATACGCTTGCGCTAAGTCCAACTGCGAAGATCTTCCCGCCGCCCAGGGAGTGGAGAAGATGTTGAACCACAGGCACCGGATAAGCGCTCTGTTGGAGTGCGTGGTTCAGGGTGGCGCGGTAATCTCCACAAATTCTAATTGACCCATCCGGTTTGATGGGGGTTACGATTGGGGTTTCCCAACGGGCATGGTCAATAGGCTCCAACACCCCTTGGGCTATTAACTTATCAAGTTGCTCGTCGATCTTGGGTTTAAGGGCGAACGGCACCCGACGAGGCTTAAGGCGGATAGGGCTACTTCTGGATTGAGGCTAAATGATATAGGGGTCCCCTTGTACTTGCCTAAGTTGTCCGAAAACACGTCCTGGAATTCTTGGACGATGCCCTCTTCCCAATCGTCGCTCTCGGCATGGTGAATGCCGGCTAAGTCAATCCCTAGTGGGGCGAACCATTGTAGGCCTAGCAAGCTGGGCCGGTTACCATCGATGACAGTCAATGGAAGTGCTGCACTACGATTTTTGAAAGTTACTTGGACTTGAGTCAAGCCAGCGACTGGAATCGTGTTCCCCTGGTAATCCCTGAGGACGATCTTCTGGGTGCTGAGATCCTGACGACGGATGGCAGGGATGAGTTGTTTGAGGGTCTTCCAGGAAACTATCGAGAGGGACGACCCCGAATCGACTTCCATTTGGCAAGGTTGGTTTTCGATGGCGACTCTCACTCGGATTTTCTGTGCGTCTAGTAGCGAAGCGTGGCCGATGGTTGTCGTTTGGTGTGCCTCTTCTTGTTTTGCTTGAAGAGCCGGTGCCCTGTTTCTGTAGGAGTGGTTGTTCTCTTGGTTACCCAAGCGATGCCGATTTACAAGAACGTCTCTTGTGGGTTGTCAGAGGTTGCTCTCCCTTCGGTTCGGGTTGGACTCTCTCTTGCTTCTGCAGGCCCGTGCGATGTGGCCTCTCTTCCCACAGGCGTGGCAGAGTGCGTAGCGGAATTTGCAGTTGAGTCTTTTATGGGTGGCTCCACAACTTGTGCATTTGTGCGGAGTCCTTAGAGTTCGTGGACTTTGATTGCCAAGAATCCTGATGACTTCTTCTTCATCACTCTCTGGATTACGATTCTTGTGATGGGTTGTTGCCGAGAACTTCTCTAAACCAGGTGAAGTGTCATGGGCGAGTCGACGAAGCGGTGCGTGATTGCAGCACCTTCGAGCAGCCGACTTCCTGGTTTCTTCTGCTGCAGTAGCATAGGTGACGGCCTTTGGAAAGCTGACTTTGCCTTTCTCCATAGGCCTTCTGCGCCCATGTGGTGCATCTAATCCCAGAACTATGCAGCTCTGGGTTTTCTGTTGGTCCCTCTGGTAATATTCGCGTCTTCGGGCCAGTGTTGATGCAGCGGATGCATAATGAGCCCGCAGGAGAGGTGCGAGGGTGTCCCAATCCATTTCTTTTACTTCAGCCGGTTTTGCAAGTGCTTTAGCCACCCGGAATACGGCAGGCCCACAGTGAGTCAGAAACACTGCTCTTTTCTTGCTGGTGGAAACGTCCTCTAAATTGTTGGTTTCCAAGAATATCTGAAAACGATCCATATACGACTCCCAGTCTTCTTTTTCTGGGTCAAAAGGAGCGGGTGGCATAGCGCCGCCTGACATCCTGCCAATGTAGGTGCGCTCTCAGCCACGTACTTCGGTTGGTGCTCTGTAGGGTTTAGCCAGCTCTATTGTCTCCGCATCCCATCCTCGTCGCCAGTGTTAAGTATGAGGCATGGGCGTAGAAACGGAGACGAAACTGCTTCTCGTGAACTTCAGCTCTTTATTTACAGCATGATAACAGAGACAAAAAACCCCTGGATAGCAGCCGCCCTTTTATAGAGTGAACTGCTATCCAGATGACCAATGGATGTTGTTATAGGGTTTGAACCTCGTCCAATGGGACTCGGTCCGCTAATAGCCAATCAGATTGCTCGGAATGAACCAATCATAACTTGCCATTATATGGGCCAATAGGAAGAGCAGGATTACGATCCTGCTATGCAAATGAATCTTTATTAATTACATTTCTTTAGTTCACAACAGATACTGCAAAATCCCATTCCGTCCCCACCCCACTAACCTGCTTTCCAGTTCCATTCTCCTGTGCAGGGCAACAAAAGAAGATCCAGTCGATCAGCTGGGACTCGGGAGGCAGAGAATAGATGGAGGTGGGGCCAGTCAGAGGTGGTATTTGCCGGTTCTCCGAACTACTCAAAATTTCCACTACCGGTTCTCCAAAACTGGTCAGTACCTGCTGAATACCACCTCTGTTGCTGGCACAAGGATATATAACTGGGCCCTCAACTGTAAGCCTTCAGTTAATGTAACATAAACTACAGGACCTCTGTGACATCTCTTGTGCATTGGTGGAAGTAAAGAAACAGATTTTGAAAAAGAAAGAACTATAACAACAAAACATTTTTAAAATGCCAATTTTTGACCTCAAAGACCATTTTATTTGTGAAGAAGTTTACAGCCTGGCAGTGCTCCATTCTCCATGGGAATAAACGGGGGCATATTTAGCATGGACTTTCCAGTGGCAAGAAGCCCCCTGGGTATGGGCCCCAATGGCTGTTTTGAGAACACCCCACTCCCCACCACAAGCCTCTCCAGATGGACGCATGACTTGACTTTATTTTCTTCTCTACCAGACTGAACCTCCTCCTGGGTCAGCATTCAGTTGGACCAGTGGTGGGATTCAAAATTTTTTTAGTACCAGTTCTGTGGGCGTAGCTTGGCAGGGGAAGGATACTGTAAAATCTCCAGTCAGAGGTGGTATTTGCCAGTTCTCCGAACTACTACTCAAAATTTCTGCTACCGGTTCTCCAGAACTGGTCAGAACCTATTGAATACCACCTCTGAATTGGATCAGACTCCTTCCTTTCCCCTCCCGCACTTGAACCCTTTTTCAGAAAGGTATGCTATGCTTGGTGGAGGCCTTTGATCTGCCCTGCACCCTCAGGCATAGGATACAGCCATCTTTTCCACAGGAGGCTCATGGCATGCCCTAAATTCGACCCTTTCCTGCCTTCTCCCACTTTCTAGGAGTTTCTAGGTTGGAGCTGTGGACAGGTTTGTGCTTTTGCAACTTAAAAGCTCATATATAGAGGACTGTCCACACTGTGCTTTTTTTCTTAATGCAATTTGAAAGCTTTTACACTTTTTCTTCTGCAGTCTTGATTACACTATTGAATTAGTAGGTTGCCTCTTCATTCAAACTGTCGCTCCAGATAGCTAATGATTGAGTCACAGACAAAAAGGAAGAGAGGTTCTTTTACTGAGATAGCAGGAAGCACTGGCTCTTCTTCTATATAGTGTCAAGGGTCATTCTAATAACATTCATGTTGTAGCTCAGAAGGTAATTACTAACATGCTATATATCTCTAGGATCAAGCTTCAAAACAATTCTGGTCAGAAACCTAGATGATGGGAAAACTCAGAGTGCCTCACAAGAGGTACATTTAATACTTTTTCTTCACCGCCTACTTTCTCCTGAACCGAGGCTGCAATTTTATGATACCCTGGAGGATATCTCTGGAACCTCGAGCCTTCGAAGGATCCCTCCAAGGGAAGTGAATGAGATGTCTGACTTTGATGAATGGGAAGCAACCTTGGATTTCCCGCTGAAGGTTCTGCATTACTTATCTCCTTAACACACACACACACACACACACACACACATATTCAGCTTTGTTCAGGTATTTTCCCACGTCATTGTAGTTGTTCTTTTAAAGTTGTAGCAACGTTTCAGCAGAATCTCATCTGCCATCATCAGGCTTCTGTATAGTGTTCATCTGTGAGTCAGGCTTTTACAGTGGTTTCAGATTTAAATTTGGGGCAGCCTATTGCTGTGCCAGAATGGTTTTTTCTTCATCCTGATTGGTTGGGAGTCTTGGTCTGTGTTTATTGGTCTTGGAGTTTGCTGTGTTCTGCTTGATTGGTGTTTCTAATATCTTCTGTCTGTTTTGTGGCTTTTTTTGTCTTGGTTGGCTGGCAACATTGTGTTCCTGTATTGGAGGCTTTTAGTGCAGCTTTGCTCCAAGTAAATGGACGGCTATCATTTGTTAGGAAGCTAGGTTTCATCTGGGTGCCTGGTTGGGGTGTGTTTGAGCTGGAGGTATCAGGGGGGATCTGTTTGTGCCCAGGTATTTGCCTGGCTTATGGTGTGGAGATTTTTTTGTTTGAGAGTGCAGGCTTCCAGATAATTGACAGTCTGGTGGAGTCATCTCTTCTATTCATGCTTTCAGGTCTTTTTTCAATCTCAGACGAACACAATACAGAAGCCTGATGATGGCAGATGAGATTCTGCCGAAACGTTGCTACAACTTGAAAAGCACAACTATAATGACGTGGGAAAATACCCGAACAAAGCTGAATACCATATGTATGTATGTATGTATGTATGTATGTATGTATATATATATATATATATATCTTTGGTTATTCGGGTTTTCTCCTGCGTAAAATTGGAAGTATCTAGGCGACATTTCGATGAAGTCTCATTCATCATCTTCAGGCTTGTGTCTTCGGCTTTGTGCTTCTCGGAGTAAGAGAAGCACAAAGTCGAAGACTTACTCTGAGAAGCACAAAGCCGAAGACACAAGCCTGAAGATGATGAATGAGACTTCATAGAAACGTCGCCTAGATACTTCCAATTTTACGTGGGAAAAACCCGAATAACCAAAGATCCACATACAAATGACTCTTTTCTTTTTATAATCCATCCTAATCATCAAAACCATAAATCAGTTTATTTTTTTAAATTTTTAACAAAAAGTCCATAGGAGTTTACTAGTCACCAATAAATGTAGAGATTGCCTTTCTCTAAATGAAAGAAGTAAGTTTATTCATCTCAGTTAGTTCCATTAATTTCACTAGCCATTCCTCTATCAAGTACCAACTCTTTTCCATCTTTGTACATATAGTAATCTCACCATAGTAATCATATATTGAAATAATCTTCTATGGCTTTTTTCTGTTTTCATTGAAAATAATTTGTGCTTTCTCTTGTTTTTTCTTCTCAAGCTGTATGCATATGCTCTTCTAAAAGCTTTACTTACACACCAAACCACTCTTAGTTTTCTTACTTCCTACTAAGATTCTTCTCAAAAAATTCTTTTAAGTTCTATTTGCAATCACCCACTACTTATCTCTATTATTATGGAAGCTTTGGTCTCCTGAAGGGTAAGTAAGGGGGAATAGATTGTGATATTCTTGGATGCATAGAAAAAGGATGAGACAAAACTCTCCTGCCTCAAGCAGTTAATGTGTAACTGATTTAAATAATTTTCAAAGTGTCTGTAAATCATGAAGGATGTAATATTCAACCCTCCCATCCCGGCAAGAAAAGAGAGGTCTTAGCTATGCTGAAGATTCTTATGTCAGAGCTTTTGACACGGCAGATATGGCTGTCCTACCCATACCTTAGAAATTGCTTTAACTGAAGGTTACAATTGAATATTTTATCCCTGTCAACCACACTGGTTAAAAGCAGTCCATTTTATAAATGCAGAAGCCGGTAGTCAGTACTTGGGTCCTTTTTTTTTTTTTTTAACCACTCAGTAACTGTACACTTTAACTTGACCGCGTTAATGTTTTCCACATTAGTGTTTTCTTATGAATAGAAGCTTCCTGTAGCTTGACATTTGTTGAGATGACCCATTAAACAAATTAAGCATTGCCACATCAATCTTTGGTGGGAGCATTTGGGGAAGGAGATGCCAATCTTTCTTGATTGGTAAAGATAAGGGCAGAAAAGGTTGAAGGGATTAGGGTTAGAATTACATAATAAACTAATTTTTTTTCTATGCACACCCCAAGACATTATGTGGATTGATTAATCAATAAAAAAAAAAGCATTGGTTATAATACACTAGGTGGCATTTTCTACATATAACTCTTTTGGTAGTTTCACAGTATAAATATTAGATAATAATACTGGGTTATCCAAGACCATTATCAGTCATACTTGGAGCCAAGTAAAACATGCTAATCATTTGGCACTACCACAAGACCTATTTAGAAGATGCTTATTGATAGCTCAAACTGTCTTGATGTAACTTGTGAGGACATGTCACTACAGAGCCCAGCAGTAGTAAAACAGTTGGATTACACTTAACTACATCCTCAGCTGCAGTCCATAAGCAACTGTCCCATAGATGTTTTAAAGATTTAAACGCAGAGACTTTCTATGCACTTGAGAGCTTGCTTGGAACTGCAGTTTTCTGGTTTTAAAAATAATAGCAACTCTTAGTTGCTATCAGCCATTAAACAAAAGTTTCATGGAAAACTTAATTGCTTTTTGGCAGCGTTATGTTAGCAATTGGGGGGCTTTTTTATTACTTTCCTTTTGAAATGGATGCTAATGGGAAACAGTAAATATGATCCCTGCCTTCCTTAGCTTTTATTTGTAGGTTCAAGCTATTCCACAGGAGACTCCTGGATTGTTTTATGCTATTTATTTGGAGCTGGGAGAGCAGGAAACCTATTTAACTCTATCCATCATGGGAACAGGTCACATAGAGGCAGTCAGAAATCTTTCATAAGAAATAAATGTAGCCAGGTGTAAAAGTAAATGAAACCTTATGGTTGTAATAGGTAGGCACTGGTTTGAACAGAATGAATGGAATAAAGTAATTTTAACTGAAGAGGATATTTAAGATTTGATCCCAGAATGTTGTTCTGATAACTAATTCTGTTCCCTCAACTATATATTAGTTAAGAATCCTACTCATTCATCCTAAATTGGTGCATGAACAAACTCCCAGGAAACTGGGGACCAAGATATTAATTTATTAATATACTTATATCTTGTTTTTATTGTTTGTGTAAATAACTCAAGGCAGTGAAGGCACTTTGTATAGTTTGTTCTTCCTATTTTCCTACCACCAACAATCCTGTGAGGTGGGTTGGATAGAGTGACTGGCCCAAGATTACCCAGATGGCTTTCATGCTAAAGTGAGACTAGAACTCCCAATTTCCTGGTTTCTAACTGGATGCTTTAGCCACTAATCCAAACTGGCTAAAAACTTCACTTAAAACTTCACTCTTTTCTCAGCATTCCAGTTCTAGTTCTGTTTCCAGTTCTGGTTCTATCAAACCATCCAGATATTTCAAACGTTGGTCTACATTTTAGCACCACAATGTGAAAGGCCTGGGCCTCTCGCTCCCAACTTCCATTAAAAAGAGCATGTGCACCTATCATACAATGATATGGATTGGTGGAAAATAGTTTTCTCTCCACATTCATCCACCAACTATATCCAAAAGTGCTCAGTTTTACTCCAGATACTTAGAAAGCCTGGCTTTTGTTGTGCTTGCTTTTGGGCTTTGTGTGTGTGGGTGTGTTTGTGTGTGTGAAATATAATATTTTAGTATAAACTTGATGACTAAGCTAATTTTGCAGAGTATTTAAATGTGATGATACGTCATAAACAACGATTTACAAACCAGCGTGGTTGGTTTTACACAAACTAAAGCCCAATGTGGTTGGTTTGCTTTTGATTGGGTATATGAGATCAGCTCAGCCAATGGGAGCTAGAGGTTTGCAGGACATGCGAAGCAAGGCAGATAACTCAGAATGGGGCATTTAAATGACATCCAAACAGGACTGATGAGAAAATTCTGGGAGCATTTGGGAGACATGAATCCAAAAATGGATCCTGGAAGGGGTGCTCGTGGTGCTCCTGAGCTCCATTTTTGCTGGCAGAGGCACCACAAGCCAGTCCTTTAATGTTTTGAGGACAGACCTACGGGCTACATCTAGCCCGCAGGCCTTGAGTTTGACACTCTTGGATTAAGGTCTTTCACAAGGTGATAAGAGGTCAGATCTTGGCAGGAATCAACGCTTCCTTGAGTGTGGGGGGTGTTAAAGGAGACTGTGATATGGCTACTGTTCAAGAAGCCTTTCCAAGCCTTTCTAGATGTTTTGGATAAATTTAGACCCATTCCCAACTTTCATACACAAGGAAAGGTTATACAGAAACCAGTGGCCTTGAATTTCCTAGAGGAAAATGATTATTTAGACCCTTAACAGTTAACTGGATTACAGGGCAGAAACTGCATTTGACGTGCCTGTAAATGGACAATTTGGATTTTCTGTTTTGATTCAGTTTTGTACCTCTTCTCTTGCACTGAATGATTACCTGAGATATCTGAAAACAAATCTTGTTCCCTATTTTTTTTTTTTTTTTGCTGCTGCTTTTTTTCTCCTTCCTGCTCCTCTGGTCTTTATGTGCACCTAAGGATTTTCAGAGATTATCTCAGCTAAGAAATTCACAGTTGACTAATTAAGCTATAATAGCAGGGCTACAAATTATTTACCGTATTTAGAATATGGCGAGCTGGGCTAGAAGAGAACCTGGCACAGACTTTGGTGGCCTGGACAGTGATGGGAGTGTCCTGATATGTTTAGATGATCCCATACTATGGTTTCAGAAACTACATTCACCGCTAATCAATGTCGGGATGAGCTGAAAAGTACTAGTTGTTACTTTTAAGGCCTTGAATGACTGTGGACTTTGATATCTCAAAGTCTACCTGTTAAGTTTGGAGAATAATGGAGACCAGACATCTGACCAGTGACTTCAAACTCTTTAATAACAATAGATAGAACAGAACAGAGCAAGGCTATGGGCAGCAGTAACCCTTTTATAGGGTTGGCTGCTACCCTATTAACCAATAATATGTGCAACAAGTTCAACTAAAACCCAATAAGAAGTGTCCTAATATTGGCCAATCAGGGGCTTGTTATGGACCAATCCTTGTTTGTTGTTTAAGGACCAATCAGGTGTGCAGGCTTTCAAAACCTGCTTTGCATTTGGGCTAAGTTATTTTTTATTGATTCACAACACCCCTCCCCCTTGGGCTCCGTTTGAGGGGAGCTGTAACAAAATCTTCAAGATAGACAGGCCGTTTGGTCTGTCTGGATGATTTCCGTGGCTCCACCGGGTTTGGCCTAAAGTCCGGTTCCGGTGGAGCGTTTGGATGATTTCTATTAAGTTCTGTTTCGCTGCAGGGTGATTCCGTGCTGCTTTCGTTGTGGTTGTCTCCGCCAATCAGTGTTTCTTCGGGGTTTCGCAGTTTGGTTTCCCCCGTGTTCAAGTCCCATGGGAAAGTCAACTCCCTCCCCGCTTCAATTCCCGGTACTTCGCTGGGCCGTAGGGTTTCCGTTGGCCTGCTATCTGTCATATCGAAGTCAATTTCCTCGATATTTCCTCCCCCCTCAGTTGGTGAACCCGGGGAGCCATGGGCGCTGGGTGGTAATCTCGAACGGAGTTGGTCTATGTGGCGTTTCCACACCCTCCCATCGTCTGTTAGCAGGCGGTAAGATCTAGGCCCTGTGAGGTGGGTGATGGTTGCGGATATCCATAAAGGGTCGCCGGAGAAGTTTTTGGCAAAGATTAAATCGCCTACCTTAAATTCCCGGCATTTGCTGCTGGAGCCGAAAGGCTTTTCGGGTGCGTATGCGGGGTGGAGCCGGTCAAGGTGTGATCGTAGTTTCCGCCCCATGAGAAGTTCGGCGGGCGTTTTGTTGGTAACGCTGTGGGGCGTGATGTGCTGCAACAATAAAATTCGATTGATTTTTTCATCAATGTCGCCGAATTCCATTTTGTGGAGGGTCTTTTTTACAAACTGTACCATGCGCTCTGCACGTCCGTTCGCCGCAGGGTGCGCGGGCGAGGTTAGCGCATGGCGGATGCCCCGGTCAGCAAGATATTGTTCAAATGGTAATGCTGTGAACTGTGGGCCGTTATCTGAGACCAGAACGTCCGGAAAACCATGAGTGGCAAATAGTCTGTTTAATTTGTTGATAACTGAGTCCGTTGTAGTTGTGTTCATCCGATGGATCTCGAGCCAATTTGAATAGGCGTCGACTGTAATAAGGAAAGTGTGCCCTTTTGTAGGCCCCGCAAAGTCAATATGAATACGGGACCATGGTCCCCTCGGAGTTTCCCATTCGGTTGGGCTTGCTTTAGGTGGGGCGTTGCTGACGTCCTGACAACGTTGACAAGTAGCGACCCAGGCCTCGATTCTTTTGTCGATTCCCGGCCACCAGGCGTAGCTCCGTGCGAGTGCTTTCATTCGGACGATGCCCGGATGTCCGTCGTGCAATACCGCTAACACAGTTCGTTGCAGTTTGTCCAGGATTACAACTCTATCGCCCCACAAGATGCAGCCCTTTTGGGAAAACAGTTCGGTTTGGCGGGCTTTGAAAGGCGCCCATTCAGGTGATAGTTGTTCTGTTGGCCAACCACGTTCCACCCAGCGTAGGATGTGTTGCAGGACCGGATCTCGTTTTGTTTCGAGGGCAATGTCTCTCGCTGTCAATGGCGGCGCGTGTAGAGCCTCAATTTGTAGCGTTGTGATGGTTGGGGCTGGATCTTCAACCGATTCTGGGAGTGGTGTTCTGCTCAATGCATCAGCGTGGAGAATTGATTTCCCGGGCGGTGTTGCAAGGTGTAGTTGTACGCCGCCAAGAATTCAGACCAGCGGGTCATTCTGGGGGACAATATATACGGGGTTGGTTTATTACCCGCAATAATCCCCAGTAGTGGTTTATGATCAGTAATTATTGTAAATGCACGCCCATACACATATTCATGAAATCGTTTAACTGCAGCCACAATAGCTAAAGCTTCTTTATCCAGCTGACTATAATTTCTTTCAGCTTTAGCTAAAGTTCGTGAAAAAAATGCGACGGGAGCTTCTGCTCCGTTCGGTAATACGTGGGCCAGGATTGCTCCAACCCCAAAAGGTGAGGCGTCACAGGTAATAGTTAACGGCAAAGTCTCGTTGTACTGCATAAGTACAGCATCAGAAGTCAGCAATTTCTTTACTTGTTGGAAAGCGTATTGTTCACCTTGTCCCCAAACCCACGTTGCTTTTTTGTCTAAGAGTCTATGTAATGGTTCAGCTACCGTTGCTTTATTGGGTAAAAAGACGTTATAAAAATTGATAAGTCCAAGGAACGCCTGTAGATCTGCCTTGTTCCTTGGAGTGGGGGCCTTATTAATTGCTTTTAACTTGTTCTCAGTGGGATGGATTCCTTGACTGTCCAGGAGGTATCCCAAGAACTCCACCTTTTCGGTACATAACTGGCATTTATTTTTTTTGACTTTGAGGCCGGCGTCTTGGAACCTTTGTAAGACCATTCGGAGTCATTTTTCTAGAATGTCTCTGTTAGGGGCGGCGATGAGTACATTGTCGAAATACGGTACGACCCCTCTTATTCCTTGTAACAGCCTTTCCATTAAGCTCTGAAAAATTCCTGGAGCGACGCTCACCCCGAACTGGAGCCGGTTGCATTTAAATGCGCCCCTATGCGTGACTATAGTTTGCGCCTCCGCAGTGGCCGGATCTACAGGCAATTGTTGGTACGCCTGCGCTAGGTCTAATTTAGCGAAAACTTTCCCGCCCCCCAGGGAATGGAGCAGGTTTTGCACTACCGGCACTGGATATGCACTTTGCTGAAGTGCGTGGTTTAGGGTGGCCCGGTAGTCTCCGCAAATTCTCAGTGACCCATCAGGCTTGATAGGCGTCACTATTGGGGTTTCCCACCGGGCGTGGTCGGTGGGTTCCAGCACGCCCTGTGCTATTAGCTTATCGAGTTGTTCATCGATTTTAGGTTTCAGGGCGAACGGCACCCGACGCGGCTTAAGGCGGATGGGTGCTACTTCAGGGTTCAAGTTAAATGATATCGGGGTCCCCTTGTACTTGCCTAGTCCGTTCGGGAAAACGTCTTGGAATTCTTGCACGAGGGCTTCCTCCCAATCGTTGCTCTCGGCACGGTGGACTCCGGCTACAGTGATCCCGAGCGGTCCGAACCATTGCAGGCCTAAAAGACTAGGCCTGTCACGGTCAACGACAGTCAGTGGCAGTGCGATGGTGCGGTCCTTGAAAGAGACCTGGAATCGGCGGGACCCGATGACGGGAATTCGGTTACCCTGGTAATCTTTGAGTATAACCCTTTGAGGGTTGAAGTCTTGGCGGCGAATCGTCGGAATGAGCTGTTGAAGCGTCTTCCAGGACACCATCGAGAGGGATGATCCTGAGTCCACCTCCATCACACAAGGTTTGTTTTCGATAGCGACCTTCACTTTGATTTTCCCGGCATCTAGGGATGTAGCGTGGCCTATTGTAATTGTCTGGTGGGTCTCTTCCCGACTGGTTTCTTCCCGCCTGGTGGAAGTGGTGGACGGTTTGTTTCTGTAGGAGTGGCTTCCCCATTGGTGATTCAGTTTGTCTCGGGGTGTGCCGACGAATCCTGAAAACTGGCATTTGGCCTGTCGGGGTTTGGAGTTGGAGTTTTGTTTGCTTCTGCAAACCTTTGCGATGTGACCTCTTTTCCCGCAAACGCGGCAGAGTGCGTCGAGGAATTTACAGCTGGATCGTGGGTGATTCGCTCCACATCCTGCACAAGGTCGAAGTGAGTGTTGTGTGAACTGATCTCGTTCAGTTCGGAGTCGGTTGACCTCTTCCTCATCACTTTCTGACGGGGATTCTAGGTCTTCGTGGTGAGTCGATACCGGGTGTCTCTCTGAGCGAGGCGAGGTATCATTGGCGAGTTGACGTAGTGGTGTGCTGGTGCGGCGTATTCGGGCTGCCGACTTCTTGGTTGCTTCTGCTGCCGTGGCTTCTTTAATGGCATCGGTGAGGCTGATGTCCCCCTTAGCCATGATTTTGCTCTGGGTGGTGCAGTCTTCTAGGCCCAGAACTAGGCGGTCTCGGAGGGCTTCTTCTAAGTTAGAGAATCCGCAGAGGCCTCCAAGATTTCGGAGGTCTGCGATGTAGTTGGCAAGACTTTCGCCTTTCCGCTGGACCCTCTGGTAATATTCGTGCCTTCTGACTAAGGTTGGCACGGTGGGCGCGTAATGGGCCTGTAGCAAAGGCTCGAGGACGTCCCAGTCCATCGCTTTTACTTCGGCTGGCTTGGCAAGTGATTTTGCCATTTTAAACGCGGTAGGCCCGCAGTGGGTTAGAAATACAGCTCTTTTTTTGCTGGCTGTTGCATCTTTCAAGTTGTTGGTCTCCAGAAACATCTGGAACCTATCCATGTACGACTCCCATTCTTCGGTTTCTGGGTCGAATGGAGTGGGTGGTATGGCACCGCTGGCCATGTTGCCGTTGATAGTGCGTGTTCGACCACGTGCTCTGTTGGTTGCTCTGTAGATCAGTCAGCTCTTCGGTCTCCGCATCCCATCCTCGTCGCCAGTGTTAAGTTTGGAGAATAATGGAGACCAGACATCTGACCAGTGACTTCAAACTCTTTAATAACAATAGATAGAACAGAACAGAGCAAGGATATGGGCAGCAGTAACCCTTTTATAGGGTTGGCTGCTACCCTATTAACCAATAATATGTGCAACAAGTTCAACTAAAACCCAATAAGAAGTGTCCTAATATTGGCCAATCAGGGGCTTGTTATGGACCAATCCTTGTTCGTTGTTTAAGGACCAATCAGGTGTGCAGGCTTTCAAAACCTGCTTTGCATTTGGGCTAAGTTACTTTTTATTGATTCACAACACTACCTGTCCTATACTCATCCAACTAGATAAAATAGGTGGGGTTTAAGGGTGCATAATATTTGTATCTTCTGTTTTTAAATTTTTTTTAAACCTTATTCTTTGAATGTGGCCTTGTGGTTTGGTGGTTATTATTTTATTTGTTCACTACCCAGACTCTCCAGCAATGAGTAGCATCTGAGAAGAGTAAGTAAATGAATTCATGAACACACAGTGATGCTAGAAGTGTACCACTTAAATACTTGCCAATGTGGTTGTGATACGAGTCTGAATGCTTGTGTCAGGGCATCAGGATACATATTTTGTCCTTGTGATTAGGAATGGATGCTCGTGATAAAAAAGTGATGGCAGAAAAGGGAGTGGGACAGGAGGAATTAGAAAGAAAGGAATCCAGGAGATGAGACCTGCAGGAGAGCAGGAATTATACTGTTTAAGAAAGAATAATTCCATTGGTTTAAGCAAATGTTCAATGTGAAAATGACAGAACCCCAAAACAAAGCAGCTTACTTTGTCAGGACAGAGATTGAAAGTCAGGACAGAGATTGAAAAGCTTTTATGGCTACCACAGATCGTATTATTGTAGGGCAATAAAATTCCAGAGAAAGGATTAGGTAGAGAAATGAGTAATACTGTACAGCTCCACTGGTTTGCACTCAGTTTCTGCCTGAAGGCATACTGTGATCAACAGCTGAGCCCAAGAACAAGTATCCTGCCTCTGTGTGTGTGTGTGTGTGTGTGTGTGTGTGTGTGTATATATATATATATATATATATATATATATATATATATATATATATATATATATATATATATATATACACACACACACACATGTGTGTGTGTGTGTGTGTGTGTGTGAGAGAGAGAGAGAGAGAGAGAGAGACTTTCTGCAAGTAAGATGCTTTATTTTGAGTTTCTGTCATTTTCACATTGAACATTTGCTTAAACACACACACACGCATATATATATATACACACACACACACACACATATCTTTGCACCTCTTTTCACAAAAAGATATACACACATATATACACACACATATAAATACACACACAGACACACACAGACACACACATCTTTGCACCTCTTTTCACAAGCCAGCAATTGGCCTGGATGGGCTTCAGCTACTGATCTTAGGAGGCAAGTGTTATACAAAGTGGAAAAAAATATAGAGATTTGTGCAGCATTTGATCAATTATATGAGTGCAAGAATGACCTTGGGACTGAACCCTTTACCTGTACTATTTCAAGTTTGTATTTGGTGAGTATTTAGCTAAGAGGGATTTTATCAGAGGTGGTATTCAGCAGGTTCTGACCAGTTCTGGAGAACCGGTAGCAGAAACTTTGAGTAGTTTGCAGAACCGACAAATACCACCTCTGACTGGCTCCATCCTCATATATTCTCTGCCTCCCGAGTCCCAGCTGATCGGCTGGGTCTTCTTTTGTTGCCCTGCACAGGAGAATGGAGCTGGAAAGCAGGCTAGTGGGGTGGGGAGGAAATGGGGATTTTACATTATCCTTCCCCTGCCACGCCCACAGAACCGGTAGTAATTTTTTTTGAATCCCACCACTGGATTTTATATACAGGAAACTGATCAATTGCACTGTCTTGTATGGTTTTCTTCTACCTTCATTGAATTATCACTTCTGGTGGGAATTCAGTCATAAGAAAATCAGAAGTCTAGATATCCAGCAGAAAAAGACCAGCAATGAGATGTTTTGAAGATGGGGAAACACCAAAAAAGTGCATGCTTCTTTATTTTTCTCTTTCTAAATTCTTTTTCTATTTTCTCTCTCTCAAAGGTCTGGTTTTCTTTTTGTAGGTTTTTACTGTTGGCACAGAACAGCGCTCAGCCGCTAAGCAAGGGGGGAGGGTGTGTGGCCACATACCAACCCAGCCACCCGTGTCCAGCTCATTTCAATAGCTTTGCATGTCAGGTACAAAAGACTGGAGGGGGAACGTCGTAAATGCTTGCAGCTGAATGGATTTACTGGCTCTTTTAAGGCAGGCTTCCCAATGGCAAATGGCGGGAAAATTTGCAAATGTTTTCAGCCATGTGTCCAGAGCTGTTGGAGAACAAGAGAACCTTTTTGACATGCTGAAAGGGCCAAGAACAGGATGTTTTGAGCTGCCTTCTCTCCTGCCCCAGTCTCTTCTCGCTATATTCTATTAGGTATTATTTTTTTACACACGTGTTGAGAGTGTAGTTTCACTGACAAGGCTTATTGTCCTAAATGAAAAGCTATAGTCCTAGTAAACATTTTTAGATACTCAGCCGTTCTATGGATGGGCCCAGCTGCATGTTTAGGGCCAAAACACAGACCTCATGGCTCCACCCAAAGTCTTGTGGGAGGAACAGGCTTGTGCGCATTTATTCAGCCTTAATTATGTAGCCCTAGTATTTATACTGAATGCAGTTCAACATTATTGATGTTTCATTGGCTTGCAATAGCATTACTCCTGGCATTGTGAACCCTTCCATTAGATTTACAAAATTAAATGTAATTTTTTTTTTTTTAAAAAAAAAAACGTATCTGAAATCTCATGAGATTTCTGAATACTTGCAAGAATTCGGATAAAATCTTGATCCTTCCTTCCTTCCGTCCTTCCTTCCATCCCTGCCTCTCTCCCTCCCTCTCTTAGCATAGCATAGCCATAGCATGTAGACTTATATACCGCTTCACAGTTCTTTAAATCCCTCTCTAAGCAGTTTACAGAGTCAGCATATTGCTCCCAACAATCTGGATCCTCATTTTACCCACCTTGGAAGGATGGAAGACTGAATCAGCTTTGAGCCTGGTGAGATTCGAACACCAAATTGCAGGCAGCCAGCAGTCAGCAGAAGTAGCCTGCAGTACTGCACTCAAACCACTGCACCATCACAGCTCTTTCTTTCTTTCTTTCTTTCTTTCTTTCTTTCTTTCTTTCTTTCTTTCTTTCTTTCTTTCTTTCTTTCTTTCTTTCTTTCTCTCTCTTCTCTCCCTCCCTCCCTTTCTCTTTCCCTTTCCTTCCTTCCTTCCTTCCTTCCTTCCTTCCTTCCTTCCTTCCTTCCTTTCTCTCTCTCTCTCTCTTTTTCTCTAACACCTACATTGTATATTATTTCCAAATTACATTAATTTTATTTTAAAATATTGATGGCATTGCATGAAATTGCTTAGCAATGCATCACAGACTTAAAAAGATACTGACCCTTACCTCACTCGCATAATATATTCTACTTTCCAATGAATATAAGAACAGGAGAGTGACCATTCCTATTATTCCTGAATATAAATTAAACTGTGATGTATATTTGCTTCATCCTTAACCTTGCCTAATAATTTGGCCTAATTAACCTAATAATCGGTGCTTCATCCTTTAGTGTGGGAAAATCATGGAGTGGAATGTGAGATAAGATATCAGAAGGCTATGATGAATGTCTGAACACAAAAAGTATTCTAGATATAGAGAGAGAGGAAAACAAAGCCCTAATCAATATTAATATGGAAAGAATGAAAATTAGAAGACAGAATACAATGACAGGCTGATGGAAGACCTACAATACTAAGGCCTGAACCTTCAAAATAGTAATAATAATGTATATATCTGATATGTTTCCTCAGAATCCTAATAAAACAAAACTCTTTAAAATGTATTTTTCATGTATCTATTTATTTTCTTGTTTACTCTCATTTTAAAGGAGAAAGGAGAAATGTTTAGATTTGTAATTTGTTGCTTTAAATGATATAAACAACACTGATCTCTTTGCATAGCTTGCAATTTCCTTCCTCTTCCTTGTGTTTCTTGTTTGTTTAGGTAATATAATGTGTTATAAGGTCATTTTTTGATACGTATGTAAAAAAATATGCATTTTTGAAAAAGAACCCCAGAAATATTTATAGTAATTTACTCCCTTCCTGCATATACTCCAAGTATTGGCAATAGTACATTCAAAACACTAGTGTATATTGTAAACTATGCAATGTTATATCATAAAGGAAAAGGAAAACTAGCAGATTATAATTATGCTTGTATATTATTCAACAGAAATAGATTTGGTTTTAGTATCCTTGAACATGTGTTGATTATATCATCCTTATTACAGGAACAGATGCTGCATATTCCAACGGAGTCTCATACTGTACTACTTTTTTGTGCAATGTGAAAAACAAGGAATGTTGGCCTGGTTCAGAGATAATAGTCTCAGACCAATATTTATGCTTTCGGTTCTTTCTTACCACCTCCCCTCAGCAGTCATGCAGGATCTCCCAGGTGTTTAAAAACAAGTATTCCTGACACCCAACATGGGAAGCTCTTGTTTAATCTCTGAATAGTACAAAGTAGTTTTCTCCTTTTAGAGTGCTTTGTAGGAAGGCTGTGCAAAGCTTTGAAGAGGTGCTTCACTTCACTGAAGGTTGGAGCGTAGAAGTCCCTTGAGCTGCTTAACAAAGCAAGACAATCCCCCAGTTGTGAGAGTGAAATGAAGCAACTACACTGCTTTAGCTTGTTCTGCTTTAGAGCCCTTCTGATCCTTTTTTCCCCACAGCTTGTGCAGTGCTGGTTGAAAGGTTTCCTAACTGAAAGCTGGAAATTTCAGCAAAGGCTACAGAGTTCATCTGCTCATCAGGCACGTGCCAAAACTTCTAAGATGTCTACTGAGGGGCTTCTGGGTTGAGCAGTTTCACTGAACACTGCAAACAACCTCATAGTGGGCCTGAAGCTGTGCAGCCTGAAAGGATGATAGCCAGGGCTGGGAACAAAGCTGAGTGGAACCTTTTCCTATAAGAATGAGCCCAGACTTCCGGTTTGGGCTTCTTCGGCGATGGAATAAAATCTGTGATTGTGCGTGGTTTCAATCCGTGCTCACCGCTGGAGGGCCCCGGTCTTCTGGATTCAGGGCTGAAGCCACCCTGTAGAGGTGGCAAAGAGGGGGGAGGCAGCCAGATGAGTTGAGGGGAGCTGCATATCTCCTCCTCGGCTTGGCATTACTCCCTTTCCTGAAGGTGCTTGTAGCGGTGGTCAGAAATGGCCACTTCAAAGAAGAACTCAACCAGACAAGATTGAGCAAGAGCGAAGACAAAGGGGAGAGCTTGACAGACCAGGCTAAGCAGAGACAACATCTATGCAAGGTACCCTGGAACAAAAATTATTAAGAGGACTATTTTTAAAAGATGATTTGAAAGCGGCAGAGAAGAGAGGTGAAAAATATTTTTTCCCCTCACATTGACTGTAACAATTGGCTTTAAATGTTAAAAAGAAGAGATTCAAGCAAGAAAATTGTACTAAATTACTTTGATACTAACAGGCAAATTGAAAGCTGGAATTAAGTGTCAAAAAGAAAATAATTTTTTTTGATACTTTAAAGCCTTCAAAGGGAGGAAAGTGGAGGATAAAAGAAAGGGTGGAACTTGGAAATAACAGAGAATGCCACCTGGAAACAAAAAGAATTAACTGTGAAACTTTAAAAGACTTCAAAAGGATATATTGTAACTGAAACTTTGTTACAATATAACAGAGCCCCCGGAAAGGAAAAGTAGAAGTTTAAAGTGTGAAATAAAAAGAAAGAAACATGAAGGAACTGTTCTGGAATATTTGGTGACTTTTGGAATTTTGGGTGTTGGACTCTCAATGATTTGAATTAAAATGAATCAGCCGATTATTTAAAAGTGTTTAAAATGGCAGAACTCCTTGTGGGATTAAAAATGGAATTTAAAAAAATGAAAGAAGAACTGCAAGAGAGAGGAGAATCCTTCTGCTTCGCACTTCAATTTTTAGAAATGGAGATTTTAAACTATGAAAAACAACAAGAAATGCTTGAAGAATAAGAAGGGCTGGACAAGGAAGAAGCCATCTTTAATGATCAAACAATGCAATGTAGGGTTAAATGGAAAAAAAGGGGAAAAGGGAGTTAAAAATTTGAGATTAGAGGGAACAACTAAAAAAAAGAACAGTTTGAAAAGTAAACATAACATTAGGAAGAAGCAGAAGAGAGGATTACAGATGGGAGAATTAGAGAGGAGGGACAAAAAGGGTGGTGAGAAAAAGAGGTGAAAGATAAAAAGGGAAAGAAGTTTTAAGGGACAGAAACAAGAAATAAAGAAACAGGGGAAATGAACAAGAATCAAAGGTATTAGCCTATTTAAAAGACACAGAAATAATGGTTAAAAATAAATTAAAAGAGAGGATTCCGCAAGGGTACAAGAGATAGTGTAGTTATATTAGAAATATTAATAAGCTAGGAAATAGGAAACATAGGTGAATAAAATGAAAGATAAAACTGGTACTGTTATGTAATGGAATGTTTGTTAACAATTAAATGAAATAAAGAGACAAAGGGAATTAAAAGTGAAAGAAGGGGAAATAAGAGGAGGGAATTAAAATACCTTAATTGTTTTTTTAATGAATTATAAAATACAATTGAAATGAAATGTGAAAGATTTGTAATGAAATCAATATCAGTTGACAGGGCGAATTTGAATAGAATAATTATTTTACTTATTATTTTTATATATCTTTTTTTTTTTTAAAAAAATGTATTTTTAAGGAAAAGTACCAAGTGGAATTCAGTCGATAAGAGTTATATGATATATAATAGATATTAGAAGCTGAATGTTATAATTGTATAATGTATAAACTAAATGCTTAATGAGATTTGAAAGGATAATAATTATAAGATATAAAGGTGACACACTCATTTTGGTAATTATAGGGGAAAAAGACGTTCTACTTTTATTATGTTTTGTGAAAACTCAAATAAAATTTTTACAAAAAAAAAAAGAATGAGCCCAAAGCAATTTGAAGAAATGGAAGAGAAGGATTTGTGGATGCAAATTCTGTTGTCTCCCTGATGTAAATCCCTTTGTCAAACTGCATTGTGCAGGTTGTGGACAAAGTTGGGCTGTGATTCAAACATTGGACTTAGTTTTTAGATTATGTATGTATGTATGTATGTATGTATGTATGTATGTATGTATGTATGATATAAACACACACACATACACACATAATCTAAAAACTAAGTCCAATGTCTGAATCACAACCCAATTTTGTATATATATTTATATATTTGCAATAGTAAAAATGCCCAGTGAGTTTACACCAGGAGATGGCTCTTCCTCTACAGAGTAGTTCTCTAGAATGTTTCATGAAATGATCGTATCACTATATCACAACTTATACACAAAGAAAGCAAGTTGGATTGTGTATTACATTGGAAAATTTCAGCAATGATATTAGATACTTCCTCTGATCCCTTCAGTGGAAGGATGGCTAGCCAAGCTATAGAAACCTAGTCCTCATTTAGCAATCTTTCCCAGTTATGATGGTGATGAAAAGCAACTTTACAACCAATTCTAGCATTTATGACATTTGCAGGTCCATAAAGCAAAAGAAAACTGAAATAAGATCGCAGCCATCTCACTCTGAGGCCACTTTTAGGTTAATGACTGAATTGCCAGTCCCAGTTGTGATCTCTAATAATATTTTATAATCTGAAACATGGATCAGTACCAGTTCAAAATTTGGGTTTATATACACAGAATCTATATTTCATCTGTATGAGATACCTAAATCAGAAGAGATTTTTAGCCACATGGACCAAACTTACAGTGTTCTACTTTGGTGATTTATTCCATGTTAACCAGTTTTTGATAATCACTTTTAGTTAAGTTCAATAGTGATTCTTAATGTGTGTGTGTGTATTTGTGTGCATAAATGTTATATTAGAAAACTATAATACCCATGACATTTTAAAATCCTGGTTTACCTATATTGTATTTTATTGTTTACTTTTTATCTTTTATCTTTTTTATGTATTTTCTTCAATAAAAAATACAAAAAAAGTTAGATTGCTTAAAATGGAAACCCTCTAAAGTCTGTTACATTATAGATCTGTTGAATATGAAATCCTAAGAGATCCCAAAATTTATTTGAGAAGGGTGGATGCCGCTCCAGTTATTTTGATAAGTAAAATAGAAAAAACAATATTTCTGACTGTAACATGAATTGATATCATTAGTTCTTCAAGTCCCATACTTTTCAGCGAGAGACATGAAAGTTAAAATGTCTTAGATTTATGCAACAAAGGGTGAACCAGTTCCATTTTGATTAATGGCTTCTTTTTAAATGGATATGTGTTCGGAAAATTGCTTGTTTATTTCAGGAGATATTAAAGATGATTATAATAATGCACTGTGGTTTAGTATGGTATGAACAAATCTCTTGTTTCTCTCCAACTGCTTTTAACAAAAGACTTTTTTTTCTTTTTCATTTTTGTATGTAGATTGAAAACAAAGGAACTAAACAAAATGCTCACACATCACACAAGCATATTCAACTGATTCATTTTAAAGTTGTCTACCAGGTAGCATTTAAATTTAACACAGATAAAAATGATCAGGAATACTAAGCATCATTGACTCTAGAATGGTTCAACCTAAATTCTTCAGAACTAATTTCTGATACAGGTAGCCCTCAAATTACGACCACAGTTGAACTCAAAATTTCCATTGCTAAGTGAAATAGTTGATGTGAGCTTTGCCCCATTTTACAACCTTTCTTGCCTCAGTTGTTAAGTGAATCACTGCAGATGTTAAGTTAGTAACACAGTTGTTAAGTGAATCTGGCTTCTCCCTTGACTTTGCTTGCCAGAAGGTTACAAAAGGTGATCACCTAACCATAGATCAGTGCAATTGCCATAAATATGAGTCCGTTGCCAAGCCTCTGAAATCTGATGACATGATCATGGGGATGTTGAAATGGTCGTAAGTGTGAAAAACAGTCATAAGTCACTGTTTTCAGTGATATTGTGACATCGAATGGTCACTAAATAAATGATTGTAAGTCGAGGACTATCTGTAGTCTTTTGGATTGTATAGACAAATCTATCGGGTTCCAATGTTTTACATCTCCAGTTCTTCCTCTGAGGAAGTTCAACTGCCCCCTAGGGAGTTTCCAATTCAAAGTCATGCCTTTCGGACTACAGGGACCCCTGGTAGTGTTCATGCAATTAAAAAAATGAGGTGCTACACTGAGACGATGGACGGCCACGTACCCCTAGTGCACCAAGTACTGGAAAAACTTCTATCAGCAAATCTGCATGTCAAGCTGTCGAAACGCGAATTTCACCACACACAGTCGGACTACCTGGGATACCGAGTCTCCAATGAAGGCATAGAGATGGACCCAGCCAAAGTACAAGCTGTTCTGGGCTGGCAGCCTCCTCTTACCTTCAGACAGCTACGAAGCTTCCTGGAGTTTGCAAACTTCTACTGGCATTTCATCCCCTCCTTCATGAGGATTGCCAAACGCATGACGGACGTTCTAAAGACAGGGAGTATAGAAATGAAACCCCGCCCGAGACAACCCCTAACCTGCCAAAAAATCATTTGAAATGCTGAAAGAACCGGTGCTGAAGCCCTGACAGTTATATGGTAAAATTTGATTTTAAAAATGGTAATTGTCCGAAATCTTCTGTGGAATATGTGACTTTTTAAAGTCTCAGATATGCAGCTGTATTTTAAGCATACTAAGAGGTATCGAATATTTGTCATTTAATAGACATATATTTGATCTTTCAAGTCTATCATATTTGATGGTTAAAAGAATAGTAAAATTGGTGATTAATAGATTGTGGAAGAATTTTTAAAAACATCTTTATTATGAAGATATCAACATATTCCTCTTATTTATTAATATATAGGATGGTTTCAGAACTGAATGATAAGAGCTAAAATGGTCACTTTAACATAATTTTTTTCTCACCTGTTTGTCTTTAGATATTCAGTCTATCCCCACACCCCCATTTGCATTTTAATGCATATTGTCACAATGAAATATATATTCTGCCCGGAGGATTCTCTGGCTAAATATAAAATCTCAGGTGAAAAATAGGCTTGTTGGAAAAGCTATATATTAACAGAAACAAGCAATTGTGGTTAAAATGATTTATCTAGCTTGCTACAAAAGTGCTTCATCTCTTAATATCCTAATAATCAGTGATGCCATCACATTGGATTAAGTTCAAAAGTTGGTTTGTTAATCCATAAAACCAAGCATTGAACCTGCTAAAACACTGGTGGCTAGGATGTTTTTCAGATTTTCTTTCCATCTCATAGACAAACATCCTACAAAGTCATTTGATGAATTAACATAAAGTTTAGGAAAATCAATGCAGGAAAATGAGTCTAAAATTAACTTCATTCAGGAAGTAGCCTGTCACTCTGTTTTAGAACCAGATACATAAAAAGCTTTCTATAGTTTCTATAAAGTATGCCAATCTATTCCAGCACCATTTGTCTTACTAGATTACAACTCCCATAATGTTTAGTCAATGGAAACATATTGATCATCTGTATGGCATCACAGACTCCAATTTAATAAGAAATGAATTATTTTATATCTCAGAAGTTCAAACCACAGAGTCCCCTACAGGTAGTTCAAACTAGAGAGAAGAGAAGCCGCATTCCAGGGTAGAAGTGACAGAGAGACAATTGATTCAAAGGCAGGGTTTCATTAGTAACCATGATCTCCAGTTAGCTTGCATTGCTTTTATAATGTTGAGATCTAGAGTTCTAGTAGAGTTCAAGCCATCCATACTTTTAATGGACTATCATTAAAACAATTTCTTTTTACCAAGTGCCTGTTTCCTCTTTAATTTTTATGGAAAGGCACCTGTTAAAATATTCATAGCAACCTCGTCCTGTTCCATTTTAATAACCAAGAGACAAAGAAGCCCCCACAAACCTGTAATGTAATTTTTTTTTTATTACTTGACCAATTGCAATGGTATGTGCTTGAAATAAGGTTGAGGAAATTTCCTTTGGGAAAGAGGGATTGATGCTTGGAGGCAGGGGACAGTGGGGGAGAAGACACTTTACATGTAAAGCAGTTTCAGGAAAGATTATTAACTTGAAATTGCCCTACAGACATGTATAAGATTGAGGAAGTTGAACTCCCATTGGGATTTCCATCACTTAGTCTGTACTGTTAACAGCACTGCCCCAAAGCTCTCCATTAGCCTTCAGAACAGGCTGCAAAAGAAATGTAAAACAGATGAGGTATTCTCCTGAAGTCTATATGATGAAGTAATCCATACAGCCTCAGATTCGTGTGTGTGTGTGTGTGTGTGTGTGTGTGTAAGCATATGCCACCATGCTTAGCTCTGTCTAACCTTACAACATTCTGACACCAAGAAAAATGATGGTTATTTACACTGGCGACCATTTGGCTTACAAAATTTATAAGGTCAACCAGCTGGACTGAAAGCCTCATTTTGAAATCTTCTCAATTTGTAGGCCAAGCATCCTGTCAAGCCCTCCTTGGCTTGTAGAGTGTCTACTGTCCCAGTGGAAAAGGACCTGAGGGAGGCAATCAAGAATTGCTGCCATTTCATTGGTTCCATCTTGACAGCAGTCAAGAGATGCTGCTGTTTTATTGGCTCCCCTTTGGGAGTGCTCATTTTAGCTGGCCATGGTGTTATCAGGTGAAATTAAAGCTTGGCCTGCAGGGCTTTAGTTCTATTTTGCTATTTCTTCTTCTGAAGCAAGGGGGGGGGCAGTGTTTAGAAATTAAGGACATGAGGGACAAGGGGACAAGATTTGATGACTTTTTCTTATGAAACATTTCAATCCAGCATAATAAATGCTTCAATTCTTTCTAGAACATTTTATGATGAAGTGCTTAAAAGGCTCCATTAAACTGCCACTTAGGCCAGAATAAGGTAACTTGAATCAAGTTGCCCCAACAAATTGCAGAACACAGCACCTGTAAATACCCAAGACAATCCTCTCAGTTGCCATCTTTCGTACATATTTTTCTACTGAGGAAACAGGATATGGAAAAGCAGGGTTTGGCTAAACAGAAGGATGCCAGAAATAAATACTTTATCTGTCCTGAAATTTGACTCCTGGCATTGTTTGTCCTGTACCAAAGCTAGGCTTTAACTTTGAACTGGAGGGACCATCACATACCTTATGTAGCCAGCGGTTCCATTAAGCTTATATCACTGGCAAGTACTTTGGCATTTATTTATAGGGCCAAACCTCAAGCTTAAAAATAATATTATTAATTATTATTTTAGCAGCTAAAATAATAATAATAATTGCCCAATATTGGAAAATTCTAGATGACATAACAACTAAGATATGGACTAACAGGGCCTCTTCAATTGCCATATTAGACCAAATATAATTTAAAATAATGAGACATCAGAGACAGAAATCACAATTCTTTTACATTTGGATGGATTTTATGGCTTTCCTCAATGGCAATACTTTACACATATAGTACCTATATGTGTAAAGTACCTATAGTATCTAACACATATAGGTATGACACATTTACAGAATAGTACCTGTCTTTTTATTTACTTTTTAATAGATTTTTTTAGTATATGATATACCTTTTTCCCTTTATGAATGTTGAATTTAGGTTAATTTACTTAATATTTGTTCATAATATAATAATAATTATAAAACTAAAGGTGTTTTGTCCACTTAGTAATTTGCAAAGTAAAAGGTGCCCCTTTAAATAAGCTGTATTTTAATTCTGCATAATTTTTTTAGACTTGCTCTAGAATAGGGTTTTATTGTTAATCATTTTATTTATTTTTATTAAAAACTGCTTTGTTCTTTGTATATCTCCTTAGGTTCCTTCAGGTTGAAGAACTGTGCCTAAAATAAACAATAATTTTTTAAAAATATTTTTGTTCTGTTCAATAATAAATGTAGTCTGAGCACACCAAAGTATCAGTGGCAAGTCAGAATAGCAACCAAGATCTGGTTTGTTTAAAGAACAACAAACAGTTGATCAAAGATTCATATAAAAAGGATAACAAGAATGAAATCAAGTGTATATGGGGAAAACAGAAACAAATAAACAACTGGATTGGTTTAACAGAATGCAAAGGCTGTACAAAATCTCAGCCAGACATTACAGCTGAAGTCTAAAGGCACAAAGGTCCTTTAGCAGTAGGCTTAATTGTCTCTGCCAGCCAAACTGCTAGCAGGTTGGTGCTCAGCAATTAAACTGCCAGTCTTGAAATAATAAATCTTTCTTTAGCTCTCTTGAGAAAATACACATGTAACAAGCATCTTGTGTTTTTCCTTTTGCAGTGTTCTCCATCTTACAGTCTCAGTGGGTATTAGTGAGCTGATGTCTTTTGGAAAGCAAATATAAACTCTTTAAGGAAGCAAGAGCTAGCTTATTCTTAACACAAAGCAGGCAACCTTCCCTGTCTGAGGGAGGCCACATGCAAGGGGAGGCAATGAAAAGGGGCAACAATGGGCTAAGATGTTTTCCTATTAGATTTTGGAGAGGGTTTTTAATTCGCTTAATGTTTAAGGCTTACACCACAGTTCTAATGTACTACAAATGGTGCTTCACCAAACAGCAGACTGCAAAAAATAGGTATGGGGATCATACTTTATAAAAAAATTATTAGGACATAGAGATTTCTTGAATTTCATGCATATCACAGATGCTGTTTGAGGCTCATTTTCATATCCCCGCTATCGTACAAACATGTTTGTGCCATGTCCTCACAATGTTTCTCTTGTCTTTTCCTTAGCACATAGATAAGACAACTTAAAATTGTCTTTGGCAGGTCCAGTTTCTTCTTTTGGTGAACTTTGGGCCATCTTTGAGTTAGTGAATGAACATGAAGCTGGATCTTCACTAGGCATTTTATACAAGCAGTTACCAAAGATTTTTCTATTTTTTTAACAGAACAACAGGGTTGGAAGGGACCTTGGAGGTCATCTAGTCCAACCCCCTGCTTAAGCAGGAAACCCTGTACCATTTCAGACAAATGGCTGTCCGGTCTCTTCTTGAAAGCCTCCAGTGATGGAGCATCCACAACATCTGAAGGCAATCAACTGTGATTGATCTCACAGTTAGGACCTTTTTCCTTAGTTCAAGGTTGCTTCCCTCCTTGATTAGTTTCCATCCATTGCTTCTTGCCTTGCTTTGTGGTGCTTTGGAAAATAGTTTGACCCCTTCATCTTTGTGGCAGCCCCTCAAATATTGGAATACTGCTATCATGACATATTTGCTTCATTGTGTGGCTGCATGGCATGATTCTGAAAACAGCTGCCTGGATTGTATTTTGGTACTGCTGACACTTCCAGAATAGCGCCATATGGCCAAGCGATCCATTTCGCTGCTTTAATGTGGTTTGCATAGCACTGCAGAAGCGTTCTTTCAGAAACTTCTGCAGTACTGTGCAGACCCCAATACGGTAGGATTGTTTAATTCATTTTGACCAGTCCTATTCTTAGGATGGCACCCTGTATTCCCCATAGCCAATTACAAGCTTGTCCTTTACCAGAGAGTTTGCTATGGCCAGCTTTGTGTTACACTGGAAGTTTCAGATCAGGTCTCCGAGATGGAGTTTTCCAGGTGATTTCAATTAGGGAGAGAAAAGATCAGAGATATCTGCTCTCCTTCATCCAATTTAAAGATTACTTCAAATGTCCCCACAGCACACAGGACGCAAATTTTGGCCCATGTCTTAGAACAGTGTTAGTCTGGGCAGGGGTGGGTTTTTTTTAAACAACTGGTTCTGTGGGCATGGCTAGGTGGGCATGGGCTTGTGTCTGGATGGGCGTAGCTTCTTTTTTTGCAGCATCCCCCCATTTTATTTGCCTCCTGGGCCTCAGGGCAGTCTCCTGGGGGGTTGTTTGCTCCCAGAAGGCTTCCCTGGGGTCCAGGAAGGCAAAAAAATGGAGCACAGGGGGTGAGGGTGGGGGGTGGCACCCCTTTTTGCCTCCTGGGCCTCAGGGAAGATTCCTGGGCGAAGCAGCAAGACAGCAAGGGGGATCCCAGCACAACTGATCATCAGAACAGCTGATCGTCAGCAGGGGGAAAAAAAAAACCTTATGGGAGTGACTGAGCGGGGGAGAACGCAGTCAGTGATGTCGGGCATGCATGTGATGTCACGCATTGTCATGCCCCTGGTGGAGACTGACTCTGAGGGAGAGGAGGAACAGCCAACAGGGAGTGGGAGTGTGGCTCCAGAGGTGGTGGAGGAGGCTGGGGAAGGGCAGAGGCCAGCCGAGCAATCAGAGGAGGATCCAGGCCCATCCCCTATCCAACCTAGGTCATGCAGGGAGGAGAGGATCAGGGAAAAGCGAGGTCTACTCAGGAGGAGATTACCATGATCCTCCTCTCAGCTTGCAGCTGGGAGCTATATATATAAGTTTGTAACTGCATAGTCAGAATTGCCGGAGTCAAAGTTTAGTGTTTGCTTTGAAAGACGTTCTTCCCATGGACTCTCCTTGGTTATCTTCCTGGAATGTATGATTAATTATCTTGGCTTGCTTCGGAACTCTCGTCAATGTGGTTTGTTTTGGTTTTCTTTTTGCCTCATTATTTACTTTTGTGACTTTAAACTGTGCCTAATAAAACAGTGAAGTTAAGTTAAAGGCATTACCGGACTTTGTTTTGTATATGTTTTGGGTTATTTTGAGAGACTATGGGTCATCACATGCATGCATAGTAAGGACTGGCTGGGCAGGGAGGGGAGGGGCGGGTGGAGAGGGGTGGGGCCAGCCAGGGGGTGGGAGTGTGGCTCCAGAGGTGGTGGAGGAGGCTGGAGACGGGGCCAACAATTTGCCAGTTCTCCAAACTATGCAGAATTATAACAATCGGTTCTATAGAACCGGTCTGAACCAGTAGAATCCTACCCCTGAGTCTGGGGCTTCCTTCCTGCTCCCTGCTTTGCTTCAGTTGGAGACTGTGGATCATGGAAGGAATCAGCACAGCCAGAATCAAATCAATGGAGCATTGGAGCATATATGAAAAATAAAGACCAGCCATCTTGACTTGACTTTAAAGAAATTAACTAGAACATATTTCTGATTTATTAACAGACAACTGAAACAAATTTTCTTTGTCTTCCCCCAAGAATATATAACAAGGAGATGCAGAAGAATCTCAGTACAACATCACATTCTAGATTAAAAATACACTTTGTGTATGCTTAGCTTAGGACACACCTTCCTATAAAAGAGTAGGAGGCCTGGACTCAAGGAGTATGTATGAACTTTTAATTGTTCACTAATCATTCTTTTTTTATGATAAAGTCATGCAGTCACCAGCCACTTCAATCGGCCGGTAGAAGCGGCCTCACGGCGAGGCGAGTGTGTGTGTGCGCTTGCCCCAAGGCCGCTTCTACCGGCCGATCGAAGTGGCTGGTGACTGCATTTGGGAGTTTCCATTGCCCGAAAGAGACTGCCTAAAGGCGAGGGACGTGGGCAGCCACACCTCACCCTGAAGTGGCTGGGGACTCTGCCTTCAAGGGAGCTTTCATCTGCTGATAGAAGCGGCCTCACGGCAAGGGGAGTGCATGTCTGTGCTCGCCCCGAGGCCGCTTCTACCGGCCCATCAAAGTGGCTGGTGACTGCACTTGGGGAGCTTCCATCGCCAGAAAGAGACTGCCCTAAAGGCGAGGGGACACGGGTAGCCACACCACGCCCTGAAGCGGTTGGGGACTTTGCCTTCAGGGAGCTTCTATCGGCTATCGGGGTATTCTAGCCTAGGCTACCTGCAGGGCACTCCTAAAGGCAAGTTTTCTCCCCATCCCCCCGCCCTTCCCTCCCCCATTTCTCTTCACCTCGTGTAGTTCTAACGAACAATGTGAGAAATGGCGGGGAAAAGCATGGTTTGAATAGGCCTAAATTTTGGGGGTGGGGCTTAATTTCACCTCATGCCTAGAAATCATGCTGGGCCTTCCTATTGGTGGAGGCCATATTGTTGGAGAAACACGGTAGTTGCTTATCAGTGCTGTATTTTTTTTTCAACAGAAATTAGGCTTTCTTGTCTAATTGTTTCAAAACATGTTGCTAAGCGTTTTTCTATTGAGTGCATGAGTAATTCTATGCTATCAACTCTGTCAGGTAGGGTACTTGGTTTGTTTAGCTTAGAAAAATATGATGGACATAGACAAGGTAAAGTATCTGATGCTTTTAGGAGATCATCTAAGTCTTTGTTTAAGTTTAAGCGGACAAGCTGGGCTTGATTGTCACATTGGTAGCATTTGATGTTATTTTCACTTTCATTGATGGTTTTAAAACATCTGAAGCATGTACAGGAGTATGGGAGGTCATTGGTAGAGACATTTTGTTGTTGTTGTTGTTTGGTAGTGGAGGATTTGAAGTTTCTGGAGTTTCTGGCTGGCATGGTCAATGACAATAGTACACTAAACAATTACAATAGCTAATTAATGTGATAGGTAGACACTTAATGAATGTTGGTAATTAATAAATGTTAATTTATAAGTTAGAGAACAAATCAAAAGTAAAGTTACTTATTACTAAAAATCAATCAATCAACTTATTACTAAGAATCAATCAATCAATAGACTAGATAATCAATGATACAGTATTAAATCTCTATCAGTTCAATGAATCAGCAAATTAGTGGTCATTTAACAATTAATTATTATACTATTATATGATAAATCAACTATTATAGACAAAGCATTATCTATAAATATTTGGTCTTGAGGTACTGAAATAGTGGAGGTAGTATAGCATTGGATGTTTGTGATGTAAAGTTCCTTTGTTTTTCCTTAAAGCCACGTTTTTTGGTTTTTGTTTTGTTTTTGTTTTAAAGAGGAAGTGTTGCTGTTTGATAGATTTGAATGGAGAAGATTTGAATGAGCTCACCAATCATCTACTTTGGAGTTTGGAAAGGATGAGATTTGGGTGGGCGTTTAGTGGAGGTTGTCCAATCAGCTGAGTGGGAATTTAAATTCAGGCTGTCTAATCAGCTGGGTTGTTTAAATGGAGCTGGGTGATTTATATGGAGACTATCAATTCTCCATGAGTCTCCTTTGTTCTCCCCAATTGGTGGCCATTTAGAATTATTTTTGGTGATTTGATTTAAATGGAGACTGTAGACATCATTCCAGTTCTTCCATCATCGGAATTCACAATCAATCTCAGTTTCAAAAGGCAGTTTTCCTGAATAAAAACCTTTTTCACACCTCTTCTTCTTGTCTAGTCCCCCTTTTTTTCCACTCTTTTCTCAAGCTGCCATTTAACTTCCAGAGTTAGAGGGTAAAAACATAAATTAAGCCACTGCCGCTTAATCTCCACACCCACCCATTCCGCTCTGGAGTCTTCACTTTTTAAGTTGTTTCTGACTCGGGTCCACAGTAAATCTTCGAGCTGTTTACCCACTCCTTCCTCCCACTGAAAAATGCACCACTGATCTATAAGGAGCCAGGGGAGATACTCACCCACAGTTGGGTAGCTTCTAAGCTTGCAGTTGGCAGTTGCCACAAACCCACAGCTCGTTCGTTCCCCACATCGGCTTCCCTCTCCCGAGACCAGGCAGATTCTTTAGACCAGGTAGCCTTTTTTTTCACTAGGCCGCTGAAAGGGAAGCTGCTCAAGACGGGATTCCTGGACCCTGGTGGGAGCCTCTCACTGTGGATCGGCTGGCAGCCTTTGTCTGAATCCTTACGCTGCTACTTTGTAGATCCCTAGGACCTAATCTATGTATTTGTGTTACTTTTGTTACTTCTACTCCTGTCTCTGAATTTAGTTACTGGTACTTTTCTCTCCTTCGGGCTCCCAGCGGTGTGACTATGCATCTGCCTTGGTCGCAGAACAAATAACATGAAATCTTTTTTTTTTTTTTTTGTCTAAAACTAAAAGGGTAGGTTGATCTTGGACATCATTTATTATTTTGGGAGTTTCTTTAGGTGGAGAAGAGAAAATCAGGACATATATTTTAAAGTAAATCAAACAAATAACAGGCTTTTAGGCATCAGGACAAACAAATAACAGGCTTTTAGGCATCAGGACAGCATGAGGGTTTACTATAAATAGCAGTCATTGATCTTTAAAGTATATTTTTATGAAACATTAAGTAAGCATGATGCACAGCTAAAGGTTTATTGCTGAGAAACAATTATTTCCAATAAATTTCAAAATCATGGGTTTGTAAGAAGTACATTAACAGCCAGTGTAATTTAGGACTAAAGATAAATTCATAACCTCAGATACCCTGAAGATGTCATTTTATTATTATAAAAATATTGATCCTACCTTACCTTTATAATATCAATGTAGCAGACAAATTTCAGATGTACAACAACCCAGAATGAGAATTCATATTCTGATCCCAAGAGAATCATTTCAGATCATACAAAACTTTTCAACTTGCTAAAAATGTTCCGATTTCATATTGATCAGGCATATGTGTTCACTGAAAAAAAATATTTAGCTTGTGACTGAAAATTAATTGCATTAAATTGATTCAGAAGTCCTCCTGTTCATCTTAGGTCTGAATCTGGATTTTGATTCAGAAATCTGAATCCCTCTACCGCCCATTTGATATAGTTAGGAAAAACAGCAAATGTGTGTAAACTGTTTTTCTATTTCAAACAGTGAAATCTGCCAGAATGTGATGAAGCTTGTAAAATGTCAAACAGAGGTGTAAGGCATATATGGTAAGTGAAGAGTTTAAGGGCAACTTGGAATGATTAAACATATTTCTATTTACCCAGTATAAAAAGAATAGATTTAACCCATCCTGTCTCTGGTCTTAGACTGTAATAAACTTGATTTGATTTGATTTAAACCACCAAAGACCAAAGATTTGGTCCCCCAAAGACCCTCATCCTTAGCTTGTTTCTGTTGGCAATTGGCAATTCTACAACAGATGCAAAAAAATAGAAAAAAGGAGTCAGTTGTTCAGGTAAAATTCCAGAGTTGTGAAGGGAAGCAAGGAAAATGCTATTGCAGGGGTGTCAAACTCATGGCCCGCAGGCTGGATGTGTCACCTGCTGGCCCCGCCCCCACCTGGTTTAACGAAGGGGGGAAAAGTCTCGATAGGTAATGTGACACCACCGTGACAATGCGAGTTTGACACTCCTGTGCTATTGGATTCAGTTTGACATGACTATTATAAAATCTGAGCAACTCTTGCATAATATTCTTAAGAAGAGTGTAGATATCTTGCACAAGGCCCTTAGTTTGCTACACTTCGTTGTTTTCTAGTTATCACATCCATAACAGTTGTATGATGACATTTTGAAGGCTGAGTGATTGATTGCTCTCTTCATGGAAAGAGCAACAAGTTAATCTCTTATATGTCTACTATTAATTTCCAACGATCAGCTCTATCACCGTCAGGCAGAGACATTAAAACTCATAACTATGCTTTTCTGAACCCTATAGGATCCAAATTCCTCTGCAAATGTAATTATATTGTTTCAAAATAAAAAGCAATGAGTATTTTTTTAAAAAAAAAAAATAAGGAGCTTGCTTCAACTTGACAGTTCTGATCTCTGAAATTTGTCATGCTTCATTTCTTCGTAGCAACATAGCTTTCTTGTACATTTTAATTTATGATTTGATTCCAGTGAATATAATTTATAGGCATTTGAAAGACAGATAGCTCAAAACTGTGTGCACCAGTTTCAGAGAACTGCAACATGCTTCCTTGACTCTGAATGTGCTTCCTTCCAAATTTTATCTAGTTTTGATCAAAAGGGTACATTTTAAAACTCAGTAATGGAAGGCTGCAACCAGAGTGAATTAGACTGACCCAGAGGAAATCAGAGCAGATTCAATCATTTCCTGAGCTCAAGGATTCTCCTCAACACGGACTGGAAACTTCTGAAGAGCCTTAAAATATGCTAACAGGTTCTAGGCTCACGTAAGATAGCTATACTTGGTCTTAGTGAGGTCCTTTGGGTCACCAAGCCATCACATTTTTTTGGACTGCAGCCCAGAAATCACATGATTTATCCTTGCAGGGGAATTTATGTTATTCCACTCTTATTGGGCAGCCTCAATATCATGAATCCAAAGCACTTTGCACAGTTCTAATAATTATCTTTAAATAATGAGGTGGTTTTAAAAAAACCTCTGACATTCAATGTCTTTATATTTCTTGGCAAAGCTAGATGAAATTTACAAGCAAAGCTGACTTTTCCTGGGGCTCAGTCAGAAGATGAGGGAGTTCCATGGAAAAATTGAGTTCTTCTTTCTAGGTTTTTTTTAGCTTTGGACTCTCACTTGTTATTAAATCATAAGATCCATCATTTCCTGGAAGCAATTTTTTTTTACAAAATAATGAGCAGAATTAAAGAGGCCCTTTTAAAAAGTAGATAATGTTTTTGATTTGTCTCTGATAATAAATGTAGTTGTAAGTCTGTTGTAAGGTTGTAAGGCTTGAAATTGTCACAAGCCAATCACTAACCAGCACCGAAACTAGGCTATGTGAAAAAAATTGCCCTGCAACTAAGCTATGTGAAAAAAATTGCCACATATGGCTGAGCAAATACTATTGAAAATGACATAATCATAGGGCTTATTTGTCTCTCTCTGTCTTTGCAAAGTCCTTTAAATATTGGATTAAATGAATATAGTACATAAAAATGTATATCTTAAAAGTATAAGATACCAAAGTATTCTAGAAAAATATTATCTTGTGGCGATTGTGTGGCTTCTAGTTGTTGAGTAACCACCATAGCCAGTGATGAAATGATGCAACATCTCAAGAGTTGCATGTTTGCCATCCCTAGAATATTAAATGCTGATCAGAGCCCATATGACTTTTCCATCTTTGTAATGAAATCTTGTGCATTAATCGCCAGGAGAAAAATGGGATATAAATTAGTTAAAGCAATAAAAAATTACTCAGAGAATTTTAGCTGCTTTATAAAGATACCGTCAGTCATTATCCAACTCAGATCGGAAGGCACATTTCTAAAAATCTGTATATGAAAAGAAAAGATGTTTATTATCAGTAAAGTTTCTAGCTTGAGGCTGTATTCACACAAATGCAGTTAAGGAGACTTTGTTGTTACTCCATATGATGTTAAAGCAAGTAATCACATCTGGATCCCACATCTGTGGACCCACAGGTAGGAACAAGTGATGGTAATCAAACATGACACTCAAATAATGAAAAATGATTGTTTAGCATTGCACAGCAACCTTCCTGAACTTAAAGAAGACCTCACTTATTCCATTCCATTCCTTATCCCATTCCTTAAAATGGAATAGATCTAATCTCTTTTTCCTATTTGATCTCACAGATTCCAATACATTTTAAAATTGAAAAAATAGTTTGATTTAAACCTGGGTGTAATAAGGATGAGTCTTGCACTTAATTTGAAAAATGTACAAAAGTATATCTAATATTTTTCAGACTTAAATAGATGAGTGTGCTTATAGTAGGGATCGGCTTTTTTCAAACTGCAAGCTATGCACAAAGAATAAACACCCAAACACCCACACATACAAAGATATGCTAGAACTGAACACTATATGTGTTCCCAGTAATCTCACTGTGTTGTGTCACTGTGTTGTGTCATGTGCAAAGTCATGGAATCAATCATTAACCAACTCATCACCCTCCACTTAGAGTCAAATAACCTACTCTTCAAAAAACAATTTGGTTTCAGGAAAAAATTGTCCTGCAATCTACAACTCCTACACTGCAAAAACATATGGACTATTTTACTTGACCAGGGTAAAGCAATAGACACAATTTACATAGACTTCTGCAAAGACTTCTGCAAAGCCTTTGATTCAGTGGTACATGACAAACTACTGTTAAAACTAAACTCTTATGGCATTTCTGGATCCCTTCATAAGTAGATTACTGCGTTCTTGTCAAACAGGCAACAAATAGTAAAAATAGGGAGTGCTATATCAAACCCTGCTCCAGTTAACAGTGGTGTCCCCCAAGGCAGCATTCTAGGACCCGCACTCTTTATACTCTATATAAATGACCTTTGCGATCACCTTATAAGCAACCGCATCCTCTTCGCAGATGATGTAAAACTATTCAACACCACCAACAATGCTACTGTCCTTCAAAGTGACCTTGATTATGTGTCTGAATGGTCAAACAATTGGCAACTCCAAATCTTGACCAACAAATGCACTATCCTACACATTGGTTAAAAAAAATCAGTACACCAAATGCAAGCTAGGCAGATATGACCTCATTGATGACTCTCACGCTGTCAAGGACCTTGGAGTACTCATATCTAAGACTTAAGCTCCAGAGTTCACTGTAACAGCATTGCCAAAAAGGCATTAAGAGTTGTAAATCCAATCTTATGAAGCTTCTCCTCTGGAAATATAGAATTGCTAACTAGGGCATACAAAACCTTTGCTAGACCAATACTCGAATACAGCTCTGGAATATCTGTCTGTAATCTGCACTGTATATTGGACAGTAATATAATTGAGCGAGTCCAGAAGTATTTAACGAGAAGAGTACTAAACTCCTCTGCTCGCAGTAGAATACCCTATATCACCAGGCTTGAAATTTTGGGCTTGGACAACCTAGAACTATGCCGCCTATGGTTGGAATTAAGTGTAGTACACAAAATTATCTGCTACAATGTCCTACCAGTCAATGACTACATCAGCTTCAACCACAACAATATAAGAGCACACAACAGATACAAATTCAATGTTAACTGCTTCAAACTTGATTGCAGAAAATACGACTTCAGCAACAGAGTGGTCAATGCCTGGAATACGCTACCTGACTCTGTTGTTACATCCTCTAACCCAGTGGTCCCCAACCTTTTTTGTACCAGGGACCGGTTTCACGCAGAAACACTTTTTCAAGGACCAGTTAGGGTTTTTTATTTATTTATTTATTTATTTGTTTGTTTTTTAATTAATTATTTATTTATTTTATTATATTTTATTATATATTCCACTCATTGAAAAGCTAGTTATGACTTAATTTAATTATAATCAAAGTTGGATTGGATTTAATAATCATGGTTAATACAGGCATGATATTCCCCTCTGAAAAAAAAATCGGGACCGGCCAAAAGAGACCCCGCGCTGCATGCCAAGAAATCACACACACACACAACACCAACGCTACACACCCTTCCTTTCCAGCCGGTCAGGTGTGGATCAGCTCCGGAGCTGGGCAGCCGCTTCCCTGGTAGTGGGGCCGAGGCCGCCGCCTGGGGAGCGCCCGCTGCTTTCCCTTGCCAGGACTGGGCGGTGGCGTGTTGCCCTGCACCGCGTGGCCCCCACCTGGCAGTGCGCTTCTCGGCACGAGGCAGCCGAGTTGTCCAAGGAGCTCGGCCGGCCAGGCGAGGGGAAGGCAGTGAGGGCCCTGCTGGGCTGGGGTGGAAAACCCGCTTGGCAAGGAGCCGGGGAAGCCTGCGGGCGGAGGACCAAGCACGCTGGGAGGCAAAGATTCTGCCGAGGCCGTCAGACGGAGAGACGGCTGGTCTGTGGCTGTCCAGCTCCCATTTCCTGCCGCTCACCTGAGTGGCCTGTAGCTGCGTGTCGGTGAGGCGATTGAAGAAGAGCTTCTCGTGAGCTTTGACCAGGTCGCCAGCTGCTTCCAAAGAGGGCGAGGGAGTTCGTGCAGGTTGGGATCGAGGTAATCGGCAGTAGCGTAGCCTCCCTTCACCAGAGCCTCGCAGAACTCCTGGCATAAGCTTGGCGAATCAGGAGCCTCCTTCTTAGGGAGAGCAGCTTCTCCACGGCTACCACATTTCCCTTTTCTCTAGCCACGCACGGCATGGAGTTGACGTTTTTGGTCGAGCGAGGCTGAGGGACGGCGTCAAAACCAGCGCTCGATCCAGCATGTCGGAACAAGATGGCGCCAAAGCAAAGTAGGCGGCCCGGTCCCAAATGACCCACGGACCGGTACCGGTCCGCGGACCAGTGGTTGGGGACCCCTGTTCTAACCCCCACTCCTTTAACCTTAAACTATCTACTATTGACCTCACCCCATTCCTAAGAGGTCTGTAAGGGGCGTGCATAAGTACACAATCATTCCTACTGTCCCTGTCCTATTGCCCTCATTTATTTGTACCTATTTCCTGTAGTCTTACTCATGTTTATACATACCTATTATCTTATAAGCAATTGACAAATCAAATCAATCAATAAAAAAAGAAATTTAAAAATGGTCATGAATATTAAAAAACAACAACATTCTATTTTATCCCTCACAAACAATGGGCGTTGAAGCCAACACATTTGGAAAGCATCAGTTTAGGGAACAATTTTGTATAGGATGTACTTATTCTTTAGGATTAAAAATGGGTTCTCAGCAGCAACCCTTGGTATTCAGCTTAATCTTGGCAGGTCTTGTTAATCACAAGAGAAATATCTGGCTGGTCTGATCATTAGAAATTAAATAGCCAGCACTGGAGTTATATTTTTAACCAAACATTTCGGTGCTGTATAGCAGAGGTCTCGAAACTTGGCAACTTTAAGACTTCTGGACTTCAACTCCCAGAATTCTGGGAGTTGAAATCCAGAAGTCTTAAGGTTGCCAAGATTGGGGACCCCTGCTGTATAGTATTGCCATTTTAACTTTACTTATGAAACACAAGATGGTAAAGACCTGACAGCCAAAAACACAACACAGTGCTTTGCCCAGTCAGTGAAACACTCAGTGACTGCATTCAAACTGCATGTTAACCTAGTTTAGTATTAAACTTAGCTTGTGTGATTTGTGACTTCATATGTTGTGCTTACGGTCAAACATATTTTGTCAATCCAGAAAATTGGTTCATTCAGCAACAAGTTAACATGCAGCACATAGGGATACCCAAAATTGTTTTCAGACTTAGATTCCAGAAAGCTATCCTTCAGCCCATGCATCTATCACTGCAGGTAGTCCTCAACTTATGACCACAATTGAGCCCACATTTTATGTTGCTAAGTGAGGCATTTGTTAAGTGAGTTTTGTCTCATTTCACAACCTTGTTTGCCACAGTTGTTAAGTGAATCATTGCACCTGTTAAATTAGTAAGACGATTATTAAGCGAATTTGGCTTCCCCATTGACTTTTGTCAGAAGGTCACAAAAGGGGATCACATGACCCTGGGACATTGCAACAGTCATAAATCTGAGTCAGTGGCTAAGCATCTGAATTTTGATCATGTCATGGATGCTGCAACAGTCGTAAGTGTGAAAAACAGTCATAAGTCACTGTATCTATGCTCCTATGCATTTATATAGAGTTGAACTTTATGCCTATGGGTAGAACTTGTCGCATATAACAATTGTGAATAGAGACCCTGAAGTTTCGGCTCATTTCCACAGAGTATTTATTTTTTCTTTAGAGATAAAAGCCCTAATGGTTTATTGAAGCTATTTAGACAAGCCTGTTTAGAGGATTGCTTGCTCTGCATTCCATTACACAACATCAGCCAAGAAGCATTTTGTGGTTTCCTTTGTGTGGGAGGATTTGGTTTCGCCAGGGATGTGTTCCAGTGAAGGCTGCAGGAAGGAAGAGCTGGCAGGTCTTCTGACACAAAAAAATGTGGTTGCCTTCAAAGGGCATCTACAAATGTATAAAGTCTATTCTGTTAGCTAAGAACTGGTTTAGTTAAGGTTGCTTGCCATTGGAGAGAAGGCTCGCTGGAATCAGAATAGAGCTGGAAGGGACCTTGGAGGTCTTCTAGTCCAGCCCCTAGCTCAAGCAAGAGAACCTATACCATTTCAGACAAGTGACTGTTCATTCTCTTCTTAAAAAGCTCCCACAACTTCTGAAGGGAAGCTGTTCCACTGGTTAATTATCCTGACTGTTAGGAAGTTTTTCCTTAATTACAGATTGCTTCTGATCAGGCACCAAAGTTAGTTTGATCAGTGGAAGAAAAGAAGGTGCTGAGTATTTATTCTAGCCATTTTCTTCTGTGTGATGGACGATTGTGTGATCATGTGAGGAAAAAAGGAGGAAAAAAGAGAAACTTACTAGAGAATAAAGAGAAAATGACTACAAAACTATTAGATGAAAAAGCAGAGGAGGAAATTAATGGAAATAGGCATATGGAGGAAACAAAGTAAAAAACTTGTTAAGCACGTCATCTTTGGCTGGCTCTCTCATAGGCCTCCCGCCCAGGGGTGGGATACGACAGGGTTAACTACCGGTTCGGGATTTACGAGCTTCCCTGCAGGCTGCGAGCCGTGCGCCTGTAAATCGTCATCAGCAGCTGCCTGCAGAGATGCAGCCTTTGAAACAGCCCTCTTTTCTAACTGCAGCTGTGCCTCATTCGGCAGCTGAAGTTGAAAAAACAGGAAATAAAGATCAGGTAAGAGCCTGGGTGGGTGGGTGGGCAAAAACATCAGCAGACATAGAACTGGTTCTATATCTGCTGCTCTTCAGAGCTACCGGTTCTACAGAGGTGGACAGAACCGGTAGAAACCCACCTGATCTGAAGCATCCTGTATACAGACTGCAGGAAAGGGTGATTCAGGTTTCTGGCAGCTGGCCAAACTCCAAACAAGACCGGCATAGAATTATCATAAGGTAACTTGTGGAGCCCAGGAGTCCTTTTCAGGAACTCTCGTGATTGGAGCTCTCCAGATAGATTTGGAAGTCTCGGGAAGTAAATCCTTCCTAATCCAAAATGCTCAATTGTTGCTTTCATGTAATGTATGCCAAGGCGCTTTTCTGATGGAAATTTACCATCTTCAAGTACAACAGCTTTTACTCAGGACTAATTGGGCAAAACTCCAGTTGGTTTCAAAAGAAGGATTTAACCACAAGATATGAGACTTTGTCATAAGCTACTGAAATGCTTTCTTTCAGCTAGCAGAATTCGGTCCATGGTGAAGAATTGTTAGGTAACCTCTCTCCCAAACACTGGAGCCTGTCAAAATGTACACAGTGACCCAGATTTTGCAATTGCAAAATTATCAAGCTGCTGGATTGGTGCTCTCTGAGCTTGCTTGCTTGTTTTCTTGCAGACGTTTCACTATCCGAACTAGATAACATCATCAGTGCAAGTAAGAAGTGTGGGTTGCTGTCAGTTTATATTCTAGTGGCTTGCCCTGTAAGTGTTGGTGGGGGCAGTCTTTGGTTGGGCTGTTTATTTTTTTTTATTTTTTTTATTTTTTTATTTGTCAATTGCTTACAAGATAATAGGTATAAGTAAAAACATAGTTATGAATACATGGATACATATAAGAAAAATAAAATATAAAAGAAACAATAGGACAGGGACGGTAGGCATGATTGGTGTGCTTTTGCACACTCCCTACAGACCTCTTAAGAAAGGGGTGAGGTCAATAGGAGACAGTCTAAGGTTAAAGTTTTTGGGATTTGGGGAAGAAACCACAGAGTCAGGTAAAGTATTCCAGACATTGACCACTCTGTTGCTGAAGTCGTATTTCCTGCAATCAAGTTTGGTGCAATTAACCTTGAGTTTGTATCTATTGTTTGCTCTTGCGTTGTTATGGTTGAAGCTGAAGTATTCATTGACAGGTAGGGCATTGCAATGTATGATTTTATATACTATACTTAGATTGGACCGAAGGCAGTGTAGTTCTAGGTTTTCTAGGTCTAGAATTTTGAGTCTGGTGGCATAAGGTATTCTACAATGAGTAGAAGAGTGGAGAACTCTTCTTGTGAAATATTTCTGGACTTTCTCAACTGTGTTAACATAATGTGGGTTCCAGACTGATGAGCTGTATTCGAGTATTGGGCTAGCAAATGTTTTGTATGCTCTAGTTATTAGTGTAATATTCCCAGAGAAAAAGCTACGTAAGATTAGGTTAACAACTCTTAACGCCTTTTTGGCTATGTAGTTACAGTGGGCTCTAGCACTTAGGTCATTTGAGATGAGTACTCCAAGATCCTTGACAGAGTTTGGATCATCAACAAGGTCTTGACTATTCAGCTTGTATTTTATTTTCTGATTTTTTTTTGCCAAAATATAGGACAGAGCATTTACTGTTGGCTTCTTTGGAAGTTTCTTGATTGGGGTATTGTTTACTTGATTGTTGGTCTGATGTTAACTTTGGAGTTAATCTATCGTGATCTGGGTGCTGATTGTTGGTGGAGAGGTGCTTGGGACATTTTCAACCAGACATTTTGGCTGGTTGATTGTCTCTTTTGCATAGTCTATAGATGTTGTTAATGTCATTAGCAACTATTTGTCTAAAATGGTATAGGGCAGTGATGGTGAACCTTTTAGGCACTGAGAACCCAAAGTGCCCAAACTGCATGCTGAAACTGCAAGGTGCGTGGGCTTGTGATGCATGCACATGCACACACATGCATGCGTGGCAGACACCTGAAGACCAGCTGGCCAGCGGGAGGCAAGATATCTCAACACCGGCAGCTCTGCAAGAGGTGAGATCTTTTTCTTTCATGAGCTTCTTTGCCGGGAAACTACTGCTTCCCTGCAAATGATGGAGAGAAATGCCATGGAGAAATATGGTGGCACTGAGCTAGGGTGATGGCATGCATGTCCACAGAGAGGATTCTGTGTGCCACCTCTGGCACACGTGCCATAGGTTCGCCACCACTGGTATAGGGTTTCCTGCCTGAGCAGGGAGTTGGACTAGAAGACCTCCAAGGTCCCTTCCAATTCTATTGTTCTATTGTCTATTGATGGCTAGTTTGTCCAACATCCCAACCAAAGCACCTCCAATACTGATAGGGTAAGCCACTATAAACTGACAGCAAACTGCACTCCTTACTAGCACTGGTGATGCTACCAAGTTTAGGTAATGAAACGTCTGTGAGAAAATAATAGGGCTTGTATATGTTTCCCTCCCCCCTTTAAAAATGTTTTATAGATGGCATTTACCACCTGCTAACATTTAGCTAAAATGTTTAAAAATATGTCTATTCTCCAAGATCCATCTCATCCTGGGCACCCTGTTTTTGAACTATTACTATCTGGCAGACGGTACAGAATATTAAAAACAAGCACAAATAGGCTGAAAAACAGCTCTTTTGAATTCTACTGTATAGTGCAGTGTTGGTGTGGTGTTGGGGTTTTTTGGTTCAATGTGTGGAGTGTGAAGGATGTGTGTTTATGTTTATTTTCATGGTCATGATATGCACTGAAGATAGTGTTTGATTTCGTTGTATGAGGTGCAATGATAGTAAAGTAAAGTAAACTAGCAAATGTTGGAAATGTAATCAAAAGACAGGCACATTTTATCATATGTGGTGGACTTGGGCTAAAACAAAAACATTTTGGGCAAAAATACATAGGTGGCTAGAAAAGATAATAGGGGAACATGTAGATTTTAAACCTGAATTGTTTTTATTAGGGATGATATCAGAAAAATTTGAATTAAAAAAAAAAGAGTATGTGTTTAGTATTGCATGTTTTAACAGCAGCAAGGATTATCTTCTCACAACGTTGGGAAGATGAGGCAACACCACAAGATGAATAGATAATTAAGAAAATACTAACTAGACTGTGCAGAAATGGACAGACTTACACTGAAAATCAAACAGAAAGAAGACACAGAATATTATCAAACGTGGAACTTATTTTACCAGTGGTTGGAAAAAAGGGGTGGAGAGTAAGAATGGCATTTGTATTGTTAAGCAAAGTAAAAACCCAGACGATATGATGTCTATTAAGCACTAAGAAATGTAATTAATAGAAAATTAATTATTACTTTTTGTAAAAAAAGAAGAAAATAATAGGGTCTGAATATACTTTTCTGCCCCCTTAATCTTCAGGAGAATTAGCAAGGGTCAAGCCTCAAATGCTTTCTCAAATTATATTTCTGCCTTGGACTTTGTCTGACTATTGCCTTACTTGTGACTCTTCTTCCTCCTGCTGAAGATTACTCTTCAGCCCATTACACAATATTAATCACTGCTAGAGCACAGAGTGTCTAAATCCTCTTGTATACTAATATACAAGACCATGGTATAGTTAGGCATTTAAAAACATCCCAAGAAGAACCTGCGTCAGTGTTCCCTAATCTGATGACTTTCAGAATTCCAGGCTCTACATCCAATTATTTTCTGGTCATTCAACATGCTGAATTAGAGGTGATGGGGTTGAGAATCCAAGCCTGCCTAGGACAAGGAAGGCAGAGCCCAAATGGGTGAACTATTTATATCCTGTTTATATTCTTATATGATTGCATTAGTATGATCATATTTTATTATATATCCTGAAAACTATATATAGTCCCACTGGATTGAGATGGGGTATGAATCCCATAGTAAAGTTCTTAACTTCAAAGCTATTGTGGAGGGGGAAAAAATCTTTATGGTCCCTAGGAGTGGAAAATGGCTTGATGGCGCTTAATCAATAATCAACTCCAAAGATCCCATGGATTGTCCATTGTACTGGAGAATCACACTCCAGTCCATTAAATTCTATCCCAATTTCTTAATTCTCAACCCATGCCCAAACATCCTTCAGACACACTCTTTTCCCACCCTTTATTCTTGCTGTCTCCCCTCACTCCCTCATCTGCCAAGGAACACATGATGAGCATCTATGCCTTTTGCCTTCTTCTATTACGCTTCACCTCTCTTTGATCTCTACCAGACGAGCAGGAAATTCTCTCTATTCACTTGAGGTTCACATGTGAAAAGGGCACCAGCGTCTTGTAATGCAGTCCGCTAGAAAAGGGCCATAAATCTCTTTGCTTCGTCCACTTTGTGGGTCCCTCAGGCTCTGAAGTTTTATGTATCTGAGGCATCTCTTCCACCATTAAGGCTAGCTAAATGGAGTTCTGAAAACCAAAGAGGTTTTTTTTTTCCATATGTCTTTGTCTTTTCCAAAGCCTGTGATTAAAAAAATTGGTTTTGTTCACTTGAAGGATGGTTGCAGGAATTGGGCATGGATAGACTAAAGAAAAGAAGGACTAGGATTGACATGATAGCACTGTTCCAATATATGAGGGGCTGCCACAAAGAAGAGGTTATTTCCAAAGCACTGGAATGCAAGCCAAGAAACAATGGAGATAAATTAAGGAGAGAAGCAACCTGGAATTCAGGAGAAACTTCCTAATAGTGAGGACAATTAACTAGTGGAACAGCTTTGCCTTCAGAAGTTGTGGGTGCTTCATCACTGGAGGTTTTTAAGACAGGGCTGTCTTAATAGCATTATGGGCCCCAGGCAAAGCAGTGTACTGGGCCCCTACAACAACTACTCACAGGAATAAAAATGTAAATGGTCGATAAAATTAAACATATTTATTTTATTGGCATTTCCAACAAATAAATATGTAATAAATATGTTGCTGTATTTATATGATACAAGGTGCATTGAAGGGTTAACATATACAGATTAGTATGGAGCCCCTATGCTCGTGGGGCCCATGCGTTAAGTCAGCCCTGTTTTAAGAAGATCTGTCTGAAATGGTAAGGTGACCAACTTTTTTACAATGAAAAGGAGGACACAAATAAATTGAAGAAAAAAAACAAAGCCACTTGTGCGTGGCGCACTCTTGCGTGCGGCGCGCTCTTGCACATGGCACACTCTTGTGCACGGTGCACTCTTGCGCGCAGTACACTCTCTCAAAACAATTCTCCTGTGTGGAGCGCATGTGTCTCATAATCGCGTCTCGCCTCACTGTACCGAGCCTTGACGAATCGTCATGTCAAATACAAATACGTCACATCACAAAACAACGGATCGGATCGGCATCGATCAAATACGGAGATTAACAGATTAGTCTTCAAATATGAAAAAGGAGGACGTGCAGAAGGACACTTTTTCGAGAGAGGACAGAACTTACAAAAGGAGGACTGTCCTCCCTAAAGGAAGACGGTTGGTCACCTTAGAAATGGCATAGGTCAGGATCTCCCGCTTGAGCAAGGAATTGGACTACAAGAACTCCAAGGTCTCTCCCAGCTCTATTCTGATTGATTGACTTTGTGGAGAAAGTAGCAGCATCTCTCACCCTGCTTTTGCTTTCTGCCAACTCTGTGCATGAGAAAAACAAATCCCCCTTTTCACTCACTTTGTGAAATTTGGGGAGGTGGGGGGGAAGAACCAGGCTCAGCAGGATACAGTTATACAGGATACAGTTGGCAACCAGAAAAAGGGTTTGGGGAACCAAGTTAAAAAAAACAAAACTCCAGATGTATAAAGATATGAGGGCATGGGGGTGGGGAGCCCCTTGCAAGTAACCCACTGGAGATGGACCAATTGTACCGATCATGGAGGCTGGGTATTTACCTGTATGAGAAGATTGAACCAGGCGGGAGGGGGTGGTGAGGCTTCCGTAGGGAAAACAAAGAGCGGGAAAGTAAAGCAAGAGGAGGAAAAGGAAATTCTCCCCCATGGGATTTTCTAGAGAAGTGGATTTTTGAACCCCTGTAAATCCTGAAGTTTTTCTCTCCCTGGAAGCGACCTCAGCATTGTATAAAATAATTTAATACTTTGGGATGGGATTTGGGACGGCTGTTTTTTAAACTAGGGGGCGCTGCGTGTTTGGCATGCTGCAGCTCTGAGCTGTACAATATTGCAGGCCGAAATTTACAGTATAGAAGTTTGGCCTCTGTTAGCATGTGTGCTTTGAGTCCCCACCCCCCACCCCCCCATACAACACAGCAGTGGCAAAAGCACCCATGCAAAGGAACTTCCATTTCTCTCACTCTCTTTCTGCCTCTCTACTTCTCTTACTTGCAGGCATCACTTTCACATAATAGCAGAGCACTAAGCAAGTTATTTACACAGGTGAAAATGTCTATGTTGTGTTTCTGAACCACGCGAAGCCCACAGAATAGCTAGCTAACCTTGTACCATATGTTCCCAGGTACAAAATGTAGCACATTTCAGATTGCTTAGAAAACACGATAGATTACCCATAACATAATTACTGCCTGGGCAAAATGCCTGCACACCATGTGCCTATAAATAGGAAACAAATGTGCATTTTCTTTTGTGGAAAGGGAACTTCATGAGGACAGTGGTGACACCCAAGCAGGAAAAGCCCAAAGAGAACATCAGGCCAGCCATAAAACAAACTTGCATAGGAAAAGAGATTTAATAAAAGGTATTAAAGAAGCCCCTTAGACAAAAGCCCAAATAATTAAGAAAACTAAGGAAACAAGAAAAGAAAACCCTTACAAACACAAGACATGCCAAATCAGCTAAACAAACAGACAAAAGACACAAAATATATTGCAAAGGAGACAGACAGGAGATTGCCACAAGAAAACATTAGGAAACTGATAATCCAATCAAACCACCCTGCAAAGTTTGCCTTCTGCACCCCACGGAATTTACCCTCCGGCAGAAATGAAGACAACCCCTGACAGCATTTAAAACATTAAGAGATACAAACACAAGCACACACACACAAAATGAGAAAAGGGTATATAAATCAGGGGGCTTATCATACAAAGAGAGCTAGCCCCAGGAACGCAGACTTCTTGCTATCTCTCGCCTTCCTGAAAAATAAAAAGAACCAGCTTCCAAGCAGTTGCCTGTGTCCTTGCACTGGAGTTCTCCCAGCAGGAAAACCGAACCCTCAGAAGAAAGGCATTTTCCAGCCTTTCAACACTTTCTTGCTCTTTTTTTTTTTTTAAGAAAAAAAGATTGCAGAAACTTCTGGAAAGATATGTGCCTTAGAAAGAATGTCCAAGGATCTTTTAATCTGCATGCATAAATCAAAATATGCAGCCAGTATCTTCAGCAATGCGGAATTGATAGAGTTCCTCTCTCCCATTTCCTTTGCGAAAATATGTTATGAAACCTGCTGTCCCTCAAATATCCCAAAGATGCTTTTTCAAAAGGTAACTGGACCTTCTTGTTTTTTTCTTTGAAACTGTTTCACTCTTCATTCAGAACTGAAGAATTCTTGGATGAGAAGCAAAATGTTTTCAAAGAAAAAAAAAACCAAGAAAGTTCAGTTGCCTTTGGGATTGTCCAAAGTACTCTTGGGACAATCATGACCTGTATGATTGAGACACTCCATAGACATTTGTCCCTCAAATAATAATCAGATATTTTTTCCTAAACTGAATTGCAAAACAAGTTCTACTTTAGTGTCTGAAAACCCATCAGGAATATTGTTCCAAATCCCACTGAAATTGTATACTCTCAGAGCGCACACATAAATGTGCAAAAATGCTGCAAAATATTGTATATTGAAGGTACAGTCAGATTTGGGTTCAGATTAGTAGGAGAGAAGCTTTAATGGATCACTAAGGAGAAACTTAATAAGATATTCAAGTGACTGTGATTTCAAAGTGCCCAAACTAATTGATTGTTCAATGGTTCCTTTGTATAATTTAGAGTAATTCCCTCTCCCTCTCCTTCAGTTCCATAGCACACACAATCCCCAAAGTTCAACCTAAAAGTTCTCACTAAGAAAACTTTTAGGTCAGCAGTTCTTGAAATGCTTGTATAAAGTTCCAGGCCAAATGCTAACCATCTGGTGGTATATGTGTAAGTTTCAGCAAGTGTCCATCTATATTTTGAGCCTTTGTTCAGTGGACTTTTAGGATAAGAGGTTTTTTTTATAATGCATTTCAGTTAGAGGATAATGTGAGCAATAGTTATGGGTGTTTTTTTATATAAAAAAGACAGCAGTGTATGGCAATCAGCCAAAGACCTATGAAATTAAATCTAGTAAGTTATTTCAACTTTTTGCTATTCAGGAAAATTAATTGCTTAGACTGGCAGAATGTTACCTTATTAAAACTTTTGGGTAACGTTTGACTGTCTGGTCATCATATTGTGTATTAGAAAGCTGGCAGAAAGGCAGCTTTACAAAATTCCATTAAGTTGGTTTGCCACATTCCTTATGTCAGGCTGTTCATTTCCACAGTTCACAAATCACTCTGTTACTTCCATCTGGGTGTCAGGTACAGGTTATATTTTATTTTATTATTTTATATTTTATTTTATTTATCCAGCCTTTATTATTATTTTTTATAAATAACTCAAGGTGGTGAACATATCCAACAGACCTTCCTCCTTCTATTTTCCTCACAACAACCACTTTGTGAGGTGAGTTGGGCTAAGAGAGAATGACTGGATCAAAGTCACCCGGCCACTTTTCATGCCTAAGGTTAGCTATATGCAAACAAGTGAAAGCCATTGCTAGTAGGGAGCTACTATGTCAAAGGAGGGAAATGTGCCAAAAGCATCTGTGTGAAAAAGAAGGGCTAAAGAAAGTATTAGCACATGTCTGTTAGTGTTTTCTATAGGATAACTCTTTGAAAATCAGATGGCCAAGGGGCTCAGAAGCACACACCATAGTAGTAAAGGGAGATTTTAATTACCCCAGCACCAACCAAAATCATGCTCTGAGGCAATTGAGGCATGGTTTTGGTAGTCCCAGAGTAGGGAGAGAAAATATCTATCTATCTATCTATCTATCTATCTATCTATCTATCTATCTATCTATCTATCTATCATCTATCTATCTACTTACCTATCATCTATCTATCTATTCATCCATCCATCTATCATCCATCTCTCATTTCTCATCAATCTCCCTCTCTCTTTATTATCTATCTATCTATCTATCTATCTATCTATCTATCTATCTATCTATCATCTATCTATCTATCTATCTATCTATCTATCTATCTATCTATCATCTATCTATCTACTTACCTATCATCTATCTATCTATTCATCCATCCATCTATCATCCATCTCTCATTTCTCATCAATCTCCCTCTCTCTTTATTATCTATCTATCTATCTATCTATCTATCTATCTATCTATCTATCTATCTATCTATCTATCATCTATCTATCTATCTATCTATCTATCTATCTATCTATCATCTATCTATCTACTTACCTATCATCTATCTATCTATTCATCCATCCATCTATCATCCATCTCTCATTTCTCATCAATCTCCCTCTCTCTTTATTATCTATCTATCTATCTATCTATCTATCTATCTATCTATCTATCTATCTATCATCTATCTATCTATCTATCTATCTATCTATCTATCATCATCATCTCTGTATTCATTATTTTTTGGAGACTGGGTTGAGTTTAAGAGGTTAATCAATGCACTTATTTTACTCCTTAAAACTCTCTTTAAAAAATGGACCCTCCTCCACCCATTTTTGGAATATGGCCCTCTCTTTCCTTTGCAAAGCCCAGAGTACAGTTCTCTAGCCCAGCGTTTCTCAACCTCAGCTACCTTAAAATGTGTGGGCTTCAACTCCCAGAATTCCCAACCAGCATGCGGAAAAACTTTTTGGGAAACTTTTGGGAAAGTTTTTAGAAATCATGACATAACAGCCCATCTCCCCCAAAAGAAAGATGCCAATCATAGCTTTAAGGACAGCTGGAATTCTTATGACAGCTTTGTTTCAATCAGCCAGGTTTTGTTGTAAAGGAAGGACAAACTTGGATTTTTTTTTTACTTGAACTGCAAATAAAATTTACAGAACAAAACCCTCTTTTCTCTCAAAATGCACTTTTTCAGCAGGAAAATTCTGTGATTGATACATTTGAAACTTCCGTGTTCATTTACATCAAAATGGCTTCTCTCTTTCTTGCATTGAAGTTCTGGTGGGATGTTTGTGGCAATTGCTGGCATTTTATTCTTTGCAAAATTCTTGTATTCAACAAGTGTCAGTCCAGGCTAGCATAAATGGTAATAATAACAACTAGAACTTACTTATTAAAGCCTCTCATTCAGTGCAAATTGTTCACTGGGGGCAAATGTGGAAAAAAGGGTCCCCGCCCCCCTCTCTCACACACACACTTTTTGGTGCAAAAGTATTAAAAAGATCAGTTAAAGTTGGAAGTACAGTACTGCCAACTTAGAATCAGGGCTAATCTCTTTGGAAGAGAAAATACAGACAAAAATAAAGGCAAGGCTATAGAAATCTGGAGGACTGGGAAGAAAAGCTAAGTGCTAAGCATTAGAATGCTATCAATAGAACAAGAGTTGACAGATCAGCCTCAGAATTAAATGCCAGAGAAGTATAAAGGCTCTGATTCTTTCCTCATTCATGTATTAATAAATAAATGCATCAATAGAATTGCACAAGGAAGCTTAAGTTAATCAAATGGTTTTGGAGAGGAAGTCACTTGTTTTTTTTTTTTTTTAAGTAGCAAGACTATCTATGGAGGTTTTTTTTTAAAAAAGGACTACTTTAAAAAAATAACTCAACATATTCCTTTTAACCAATTGCTGCAAGGATTTGGATATGGGGAGGAATGTTGTCTAAAGTTAAACTATACCCTGTTGCTTAATTTTTTTATGCCTCTTTGAATATATAAATATATAGATGATGAAGGGTGGCATCTCCAAGAAGATAACTCCATATTTCCAAGCTGACATTCTGGTTTCAAAGCTTTGCCTGCCACCAAGAGTAGCCATATTACAGGAAATAGAGTTAGGCAATCAAGTCCTCTGTCTCCCCTCCCTCTCCCAGAATAGAGTGGTGATAGATAGCCAGACCTTTAAATAGCAACTTTAAAACTAGTTCAAGGGTATCACTTATATGGCTTAAGTAAATATTATGGTGGTTGAGGTATGCAATTAATGGTCTGACTTCCCACTTAATCAAAGTATATAACAACTCTTGCAGATGTTTCCCCGATTTGCTGTTTAAGTAAAACACATCCAGCCTTAAAAATATGTAGTTTCAAAATATTTTAAGTCAAGGAACCCGACAATTATTTTTCTTTGTTGATAAACAAAGGTGTATGCTATAATGGATTCACTTCCTCTATTGAAGCAGGAGTAGTGGTGAAGGCAATCATTTATTTAAAGCCTGCAAATCCAAAATATAATTGGACTTCAGTTTTTAGCATGCTGACTGTTTTAACAATTCAAAAATTGGACGAGGGGAAACTATTAAAATATATTCATAGAGAAAGAGAAATACCCTGTATAGAGAGATGGAGATAATACATAGCAGAAAAAATAACTGCTGATTTTTACATGACTTTTATCTTATTAACATTATAGATTGGCTGTGAACCGTTTTTTTTTTTAAAAAAAAATTCTTCCATTGCTACAAGTCAAATTGAAAATATTGATGACCTGATCTTGTCGCCCTGCCTTATTGAGAAGCGTACCAGGAAATAGGAAAGTTTGACTCATTTGTTTTTATTTATCATTTGTAACATACAAAAAGAAAGATACAAAAGAAGAAAAATAAAAATGAACAGAAAAAAAGGCAAACATGGCACTTAAAACCTATCATGCATATAAAAACTAGCTTAGTTTTTAAACACAGTATTCAACCTTGACTGCATAGAGAGGTCAATGTTTCTATTATGTCAATGAAAAGACGGTTCAAAAGCAGAGAGCAAACATAAATTATTGATCCAAGATTGTAAATCTGAGATGGCACTGTCTTTCCATTATGAAAGAGTGCTTGATAAATTTATAGTTTTCATGATGATAGATTCCAAATTTTCTGTATTCAGAATCATATTCAGAACTTTAAAACCTACTATTCTTCCCAATCCACATTAGTAAACATGGGCTATTAAATCAGATATCATATGTTCCCTCTGTCATTTTACACTTTCAACATAATGAAGTTGACTGCTAACCAGAGGTGGTCAGATCCTTTGAAAGGACACTGGGTTTGGTACTTCCTTGTCTAGTTGCTTTTGCAAATTGCTTATTGACTGCCTTTTAGCTCTTAAGAACCTTTGGATCAACAAGTTTAATAGTGCCAAATAACTTTTCTTCAGTCCTTAGAAAAATAAGTTTTAAATACAAGTTTAAGGACTTAAAAACGTTAACCACATGATCACAAGAGATCCGGTAAGACACTGTTTATGGCCAGGGATCTGAATCGCTGTACACTGTTATTCTATTAAATGTTTTATGCAAAGTATGAACCATATATTTAAGAAACAGATGCATTCCACATGTGTGAAGCACAGCAACGTGAAAAAAAGAATCATCTGCAGCCAAGAATATCAAGGTTACTCATAAGCAACACCAATAAACAAAATAAAATGCTTCAAAATAATATGCTTGCCTGCAATGCAATGTCGCCTCTTTTCCTAATCATTCCCAGAGTTCTGGTAAACAACCAAGCAGCCAATCAGAGCACACTTGCTATCTAGTAACTGAGTGTTTTGTGCCATCCTTTCAATTCTGTGTCTAGGCATATATTTCTTTCCCCTCTTTACAAAAATAAAAGCAAATAAATTGCTAGCATTTTTGTGCCATGGTAACAAAGGTTTGTGGTACTTCTAATGTTAATATCCTGACAGTTCTACTATTGGACTCCTTTATCCAATTATGCTAGTGCAGTGCTACAACAGGATCCCAGAAAAGGCAAAATAGAATGAGCAAAATATCTCCTGCAACGAATGTTCATATCCCCTCCTGAACTGTATAGTGGCAAAACACAGTTATTTCTAAATCTGCCCTGAAATGGCATTTCTCAGTCACGGGACTCACCTCAGTTTGATCCTGGGACTGAACCTTCATTTGCAAAGCCACTTACACATGAAATTTGAAGGCGAATAGAGTCAGAGGTTTTGGAGGAAGAAAAATCCCAGGATTTGAGGAGGGGAAAAAGGTTATTATGTGAATAATAGGTTGGAAGTAAATTCTGCTTCCTTTTGCCAAAACATTGTCTTGTAATCTGAAATAAATAATTTATAAAAAAAATTGTATCAGTGTTACAGATAATGTTTGATTAAAATACCTAGGTTGGTTAGTCTTATTCATGGATTAGTTTTAAGTCAATTGACTTACAGTAATTCTAAGAATTGAGGCCTTTAAACTATGGTGCTGGAGAAGACTCCTGTGAGTCTCTTGGACTGCAAGGTGATCAAACTGGTCAGTCCTAGAAGAGATCAACCCTGACTGCTCTTTAGAAGGCCAGATCCTGAAGATGAAACTCAAATACCTTGGCCACCTAATGAGAAGGGAGGACTCACAGGAGAAGAGTCTAATGCTGGGAATGGTTGAGGGCAAAAGAAGAAGGGGATGGCAAAGAATGAGTCACTGAAGCAGCAGGCGTGAGCTTAAATGGACTCCGGGGAATGGTAGAGGACAGGGAGGCCTGGAGGAACGTTGTCCATGGGGTTGCGATGGGTCAGACACGATTTCGCAACTAACAACAACAACAACAAAATCTAAGACAAGTGGGGGGGAATTATTTCTTTATTTTTTTACATCATGCATGCAAAAGTTACAAGAAAGACTCTTGTAGAATAGACAAAAGGGGCACTTAGTTTGAAATTTTGTTTCTTTTTTAATATACTGCCTAAAAATGCCTGATTAATGGGTCAGTTTTAACTGGCCTAAAATCATGTTATTTTTCTAATAAGAAAAATGCAGTAGAAAAACATTCCACCCTCCCACCCGCCTACTCACTCTACCATTTCTGGCTGAAGAAACCAAAGTTTCATTTTCCTTTAAATCCAAGTATATGGTCCGTTCATTTATTATATGGAAAATAAAAAGAACCATAGGAACTGAAATTCGGAAGAGTAAGTATATTCCTTTAAACAAACATGAAAGTTCATTCATTCAGTTCATCATTATTATTAATCGTTTGCCATCAATGCGGGGAGCACATATGAACATTCTTAATAACATTCTATTAACACATCTTTTATATTATGGTAGATAAATGTTCAAAGTGAAGAATGACATTAAGCTATTTATCACAATATCCTAGTTAATGACAGTTTAGCCTCCTTTTCATACCCCATCTCTTTTAATAGATGTTGCTGGCACTTGTGCTTCTATATCTGAGATCATCCCAATGAGAATTTACCATGTACGATGATATATGGGATTTATTTATTTATTTACAAACTTTATTTGCCACTCAACTCATGTCAATGACTCAATTCTTCTCTTCTGTCTAGAAAAGAAAAGGCTGAAATGAATACGGTTCAACAGTGAGCTGCAGCTTTCAGGGAAGAAGGTGAGGGGAATAGTCAACAGTCAATTCCTTGATTTACAATTTTCTGTGTCAGGTACCTGGTTCGCTCACTGATCTGTGCTTTGTCACAAAACATGCTATGCTATAAATTAAATGTGCAAACAAAATGGCCTGCAAATATCCCTGTTTGATGCCTTCAGAATATCCCAAGTGGGTGGGCCCAAATTTTCAATCTTCCCCTCCCCCAGGTTGATGAGGCAAATTGGCATCCAGAAGCCTTGTATGTAGAGAGAGAGAGACTTATTTTATATCTTATAAATCCTCCAATCCTCCCCTCAGAATGGCTTCTGCTGGCCAAGTGTACTTCTTGAACCAATGGTAGATATATAGTACACTCGAGTCGGCTGCTAGGGGTTCACAAGGGTTTGGGAGAGCCCCTAGCTAAGATTCTGTACAGTTCAGAGAAGCCCCAAATCCCACTCTTGGCCTGGAAATATCATTTCTTCAAGCTATATTTCTACAATATGCTCTCTAAAATGTAAATACTGTACTGGCACAAATCTTTCAAAAACTATTCCTGTTATAAGCATGTTCTTAAACCCCATCTATCATTCAGAAGAAATTCACCACTAGCTTTCCTGTCAGTAATCTTTGAAGTTTTATGAATAGGGATTAGGACTTCTAGAAATCACTGATCTCAAGTGATGAGTAATGGAAACTGTGTAAAACAATTGCCTCATATTTCACATATTATTGCCAGTGCTCTTGTGTGAGAGAAAGCATCTTAGTGGATTAATGAACCAAAATTCTTGTGAGTTCAATATTGAGTAAAAAAAAAAAGTAGTGCTGAAGCAAGTAGAGTGCCAAGCCAAGACATATTACTGGACCTCATTATATTGCTAAAAACAGGAAATTTTGTCTTGTTTCATGACATGGCTGGCCTTTAATTAGCAGTAGCATAGAGTAGGACCTTTCTCAGAAAAGCATAGATTCAGCAACCAACATCAGTGCTTGGTTTCCTAAGTGGCTAGTAAAACTTTGGCAAAACTAAATGCAACTTTAAATGCATAAATTGTCCAGATATACACAGTTCATTGCAGATACATTTAACTTATTTTTAAAGTCTGTGTAAATATATAATACTGACTCCCTCTCTCTCTCTCTCCCTCCCTCGCCCTCCCCCCCTCTCTCTGTTGGTTGGAAACATGCAAAAGAGGCCTTCATCTGCAGTGGATAGACAATGGCTAAAATGATGATGATGATATTCTATAATTTGTGATGGCCTGTTTATTTTCTATTAAGTTTCTTTCTGGCTGTACTTCTTTGATGTACTATGAGAATCTGTAGCCTTTTATATGTTGAATTATGACTCCCAGCAACCCTAGCAAACATGGCAAATGAAGAAGTTTCAGCCTGAGGTTTAGTAACATCTGGATGGCAACAAACTCTCTAGCTCACTTGTAAAAATCCACCATGCATATTTAAACACGGATATAAATCTGCCAGTTTAGGATTATATTTCATGCATCTGATTACCTACATTCTGGTCTATGACAGTTTATGCTGTAATAAATGGAATTGCCTTTACACTGTGAAAAGACACTCTACTATTTTTATTTATTTATTTATTTATTTATTTTTGTCAATTGCTTACAAGATAATAAGTATAAGTAAAAACATAGTTATGAATACATGGATATATAAGGAAAAAAAAAGAAACAATAGGACAGGGATGGTAGGCACATTGGTGCGCTTATGCACGCCCCCTACAGACCTCTTAGGAAAGGGGTGAGGTCAATAGTAGACAGTCTAAGGTTAAAGTTTTTGGGGTTTGGGGAAGAAATCACAGTCAGGTAGAGTATTCCAGACATTGACCACTCTGTTGCTGAAGTCCTATTTCCTGCAATCAAGTTTGGTGCGATTAACCTTGAGTTTGTATCTATTGTCTGCTCTTGTATTATTATGGTTGAAATTGAAGTATTCATTGACAGGTAGGACATTGCAATGTATGATTTTATACACTATACTTAGATCAGACTGAAGGCGGTGTAGTTCTAGGTTTTCTAGGTCTAGAATTTCGAGTCTGGTAGTATAAGGTATTCTGCAATGAGTAGAGGAGTGGAAAACTCTTCTTGTGAAATATTTCTGGACTTTCTCAACTGTGTTAATATCAGATACGTAATGTGGATTCCAGACTGATGAGCTGTATTCAAGTATTGGTCTAGCAAATGTTTTGTATGCTCTAGTTATTAGTGTAATATTCCCAGAGAAAAATCTACGTAAGATTAGGTTAACAACTCTTAATGCCTCTTTGGCTATGTAGTTACAGTGGGCTCTAGCACTTAGGTCATTAGAGATGAGTACTCCAAGATCCTTGACAGAGTTTGGATCATCAACAAGGTCTTGACTATTCAGCCTTTATTTTATTTTCTGATTTTTTTTGCCAATATGTAGGAAAGAGCATTTGAAGTTTGAAGATTTGAAGTTGCCATTTGTTTGACCATTCTGATACATAGTCGAGGTCTTTTTGAATGGTAGCAGTATTATCTGTGGTGTTGAATAGCTTTACATCATCAGTGAAGAGAACACAGTTGCTCTTGATATGATCACAGAGGTCATTTATGTAGAGTATGAAAAGAGTTGGCCCTAGAACACTGCCTTGGGGGACACCACTGTTGACAGGTACAGAATTTGATAGGGTGCTCCCAATTTTGACCATTTCTTGTCTGTTTGACAGGAATTCTTCTATCCAGTTATGCAGATGTCCAGAGATACCATAAGATTTTAGTTTTAGGAGTAGTTTGTCGTGTACTACTGAATCAAAGGCTTTACAGAAGTCTATGTAGATTGTGTCTATTGCTTTGCCCTGATCGAGTTGTGTAGTCCATATGTTTTTGCAGTGTAAGAGTTGCAGATTACAGGATAGTTTTTTCCTGAAACCAAATTGTTTATTAGAGAGTAGGTTGTTTGTTTCTAAGTGGAGGATGATGGATTGATTAATAATTGATTCCATGACTTTACAGGTGACGCAGCATAAAGAGATTGGTCTGTAATTTTCAACTAGGCTGGGGTCTCCCTTTTTGAAGATGGGGATGACCATGGCTTGTGACCATAGTTTTGGCAAGGAGCTGGTCCTGAAAGATTTTTCAAAGATTATGCTTAGAGGTTTGGCTATGGCAGTGGATAGCTTTTTTAAGAAGTAGGCACATATTCCGTCCGGTCCAATAGATAGAGATGGTTTTAGATTACATAGTGCTTTTTCAACATTGTCTTCTGTAAAACCGATATGTATTACATCATTGTAGTTTTCTGTGGTTCGGCAAGGAAATACTGGGCATGATCCACTGCTATTTACAAATACTGAGCCAAAGAATGTGTTAAAGATGTTGGCTTTAATAGTGTCGTCGTTGCAGTCTTTACCATTAGGTCCTTTCAGGGGTAGGATGGACCTTGGGTCTTTTAGTTTGTTGTTTACAAAATTGTAGAAAGCGCGGGTGGAATTGATGCGTAGAAGGTTTTCTTCTTGTTTAATGTGATAATTGGCGCATTCAGTTTTTATCTGGTGGCATAAATTTTGGTAATTTTGGTATCGGCTTTTGAAGTTGGCAACATGACCAGATTTGTTTTTCCGCCAAAGTGATTTCTTTTTGGATTGAAGCTTCCTTATTGTTATGGGTAATTTGTTTTTTCTGGTTTTGGGAGTTGTTAATGGTACATATAGTTTGATGACTCTTTTGACTTCAAGTAAAAATATGTTGTAATGGTCTTGTACAGTATTGCATTCAGTGAATAGAAATTGCCAATCAAGGGATGAGAGATCGTTGTTTATAAGATCATAGTTGCCTTTTTTGAAGTTATAATTGGGGATTCCATCATTGTGATGATTTTTGTGTGGACGTATGTTGAGACAAAATTCTATCATGTTGTGGTCACTGTTGGAAAAGGATTCTTTAATTTGTATTTCGTAAATATAATATAATATGATAAATATGATATAATATGCTAATATAAGAGAGTTGAAAGTATTCCAGTACCTGCAGGTTTCAAAAGATGGGTAAATTGGTAATTCTCATTTAATGATCACAATTGGGACCAGCAATCTGGTTAAGTGAAGCAGTCACTAAGTGTAAAATCATGTGACTGGGCTACTGGTTTTACTTCAGCTTTCCTTTGCTTTACAGCAGGAGTCTCCAAACTTTGGCAATTTTAAGACTTGTGACTTCCACCCTCAAAATTCCTCAACCAGCTATGATAACTGGGAAATTCTGGGAATTGAAACCAGTGGTGGAATTCAATTATTTTTACTACTGGCTTGGTGGGTGTGGCAGTGGAAGGATACTGTAAAATCTCCAGTCAGATGTGGTATTTGCCAGTTCTCCGAAATACTCAAAATTTCTGCTGCCGGTTCTCCAGAACTGGTCAGAACCTGCTGAATACCACCTCTGATTGAAACCCATAAGTCTTAAAGTTTCCAAATTTGGAGAGCCCTGCTTTACAACATCAGAAAGTAGCTAGGTGAGGATGGTGGGAAGTTTCCAGAATTCTACTCATAAGGAAGCCAGGTAAAAGGTCAAATTTTATAGTCCGCTTCTTCCCCATTCCCTGCCCTTTGGAATATCCACTTTAACCTTATTTTGAATAAAATAAAGTGTACAATAAAAAAAAGGAATATTCACTCTGCTGCTGGGATAATTAGAAAGAAAAAGGATGTTTGTATTTACCTTCATTGGATTGGAAGGGTTTACAAAAAAAAAGTAAGTACATAATAGGGAAAACATATTGAAAGGAATGCACTAGCATTAGTCTTTTACCTAGGGATCAGCTTAGGAGGGAAAATTGTCTTCAGTATGAAATTGTTTAGAGTTTTGTCAGTTTCAGGTAGCAGCTACCAAATTGGGTGGTTCTAATAATTAAGGTCACAGAGCTGAGCTTGTTAACGTGTAGTTAATACCTTTTATAGTTGAGCTTCACTGTTGAGAAAAGTAGCTTGTTTAGACACTCTCTGCCGTGTAAGGAAGGGAGATTAAAAAATCAGTTCAAGCAGAGGCCATTTTGCATGAACCGATTGTAATGTCAAACATCTGACTGAAAGAACTGCTGCAAAGGTCATAAATGTGGACCTTGGTTGCAAAGCAACTTTTCAATCACCATTGTAATTGCAAACAGTTGCCCATTCAGAGAATTGCTAAATGAAGACTACCTGTAATAAGTAGGAAGTTACATGCTGAAATAATGTTATAGCTATGACTGCTTGTAGCATGACAAAGGTTAGAGCACATGCTTTGGTATGGGTTGGCTCACTGAGCCTAAGGTGTGTGTGGGTGTCTTGACAGAATCTTTTGAGCAAAGATCAGTCCTTACTAGCACTGAAGGTGTTACCTAGTCTGGGTAATGAAATGTCTGCAAGAAAACAACCAAGCACAAGAGAGCATCAAGGACCCCCTAGATAATCTGAATTTTAGCCCAATATTCTATCTTCTATCTTCTTAGCTGAATAAATAGCAATAAGGTTACATTGACACTCTTAAGAATCTATATATGATAAATATTTGTCTCTACATAAACATTTCACATTCCAGAAATTTAAAATAAGCTAGGGCTAGCACTGATGATGTTACCTGGTTTGGGTAATGAAACATCTGCAAGAAAACAACCAAGCTCAGAGAGCATCAACGGCTCCCCATTTCAACACTGAGCCACAAACATTCTCCTTTATTAGAACCTTTCAAATATATTTATCAAATTAGTTTCCTGCTTGTCTCTCAGTTCAAGGTGACTCTGAGCAGCTTGCAACAATAAAATACACAAACATTTAACAATATAAAAATGGATTAAAATTGCAAAAATTAAAACAAATTAATTTAGCCAGAACACTATCCTTGTTTTGCTTTTTTTAAAGAAGTAATAAAGAAAAACACAACTAAATCAGTAGTTAGGATGATTTGGTATATGGTCTTAAGCCATTCATCAGAAACTGAAGTGTGATCCAGTATTGCAAGCTGTAACCAGTCAACTCTTGCATGATTTGGCCAAACTTTATCCTTCACACTGCACTGGCTTAACTGGATTGTTTTATCTCGGGTCTAATGCTCACATCATATTTTCTTGGAATGCTGGACGCTCAAGCCAGAAATAAATGACTCAAGTACTGAACATATTTCAAGCCAAAGTCTACAAATAGTATGATATAGCTACAGAAGAGCAATGAATGACTCAAGATTCCAAGGACAAGCATTTAGGTGTACAGAACAAAGAACAGATGAGTAGTTTCCAGTCTCATCAAAGAAACTTGATTCTATGTGTTTATGAGTTCTGAACATATTTGAACTTGATGTTTTGACTTTGTCTCTCCTCCCAGAATCATCCAGTGGGACACCTGGGCCAACACAATGTCCATAAATGAGATAATATGGTGGGAGTAAAAGATGTATTCACCCTGGGCAGACCAAGTCACAGCTGCTCATTAATCAGAACTGCTCGCCCAGATGGAAGACTCACAGACCAGCAGCTGTTAATGCTCTTCCAGAGCTTTTGTGAGGTAAAACACCACAGGAGAAAGAACAGACTATGAGATCATGGATGGCCAACTTTTTAATGCCTTGGCTTTGTAGTTGTACTTAAGAGAGATTTTCCGTAAGGTAGTTTATTATTGGGCAGAACTAATGTGTGAAAACTTGAATGAGGCAAAGTTATTTAAAATATTTCTAAAAGTTCAAAAATTCTCTCTCTCTCTCTCTCTCTCTCTCTCTCTCTCTCTCTCTCTCTCTCACACACACACACACACACACACACACACACACACACATAAAGTTGCAAGGATGATGACATTATTATATAAAAGAAAAATCTAAGAAATTCAAACAATTCTAAAATATTAGATTAAATTGCTTAAAAGCACTTTTTCTTGTCTTTCCTACAAACAAGTTTAATTGTAATGTTGAACATGGCACAATTCATCAACCTATTGCTGGCAGTCAGGTATTGAATTGTAATTCTATGGTTGTATACAATAGTACAAATTGTACAAATTATCCTCAATTTTTGATATCTTGATAAATTCTACAAATTGGAATACATTGTAAAGAAAAACATGTTTGATAAGTAGCAATGTTGCTGATCTTAAGAATATGAGTGTAAAATATAGAGATGGTAGAACAACCCATACACTCTACAGCTACAGGACAGTAGATTTCGAGAAACTAATATTTTCTATGGATTTAGTTTAAAAATAGATTTTTTGAAGATTATTTATATTCACATTTTTTACATTACATCTTATAACATTAGCCAGTTTGTATGTATCTTCTTAACCTTATATAAATGTTGTTATAAATCATCAAGATCCCCTTTAGTACAAATAAACCCTGCTTTTATTTTCAGATACATAAAAATCTATGGTGCAATTTTAAAAGGGAATTTCCCCAGAAGTACATTCTTTTTAAAAATGTAGTGCTAGATGCACGGAACTCTGAGGAATGTATTTCTTTTTGTTTGACATACTTTTTTGGTGGATTTTTAATTGGAGAAAGATGAATGCTAGAGATCTATTTGATGTTACTGTTTGTCTTTTTAGGAAGTCCATTGGGAGCAAAACATGAATTTTGGCTGAAAGCTTTTACAAACGTGTGCAGTGCTGCAGAGTTTAGAAAATATTTTGTTATGCTGTCTACCATCCTATAACATCAGTCGCTCTGAAATATTGGCTATTCTAAATCATGATCAGAAGTCATATTTTTGAGTTTAATACCATAGCTCAGTCATCTGGTGATCAAAGTATAATATTCTGTTGCAAGTATAAGTGGTGCCATAATTGGTAAGCCAGTCACAGCAGAATAAAGTTCCACTTGACTACAGATTCCATCTGTTGCTGCAGCAAGAGCAGAATCCAGGAGGACCTCAAGTCATGGATCAGCTCCTTCAGAAAAAGCATGATGCTGTCAGGAGTCACTACAGCAACTATTATTCCTAGTTACCAAGGAACAGCAGTAGTATTCCGATAGTATTTAATCAAAGCATCTTTCTTTCCATCTAATTCTTTATAATTTCCAGAAACCAATTCAAGAACCGGTGGTATCTCCTTTTCAATCTGAAGTAGTACAGCAGACACCTTGTCTGCACATTGTACATGTTGATGATACTTTGCCCCTAATTAGAGGGTACCTCTCCTTATCAAATCAAACTTTCCACTCAGGTAAGAGTGAATCCACTATAAAATAGTACACACTGTTCCCAACCTAAATAAAGTCACTCTGAACAGTTTGTCATAAATGCAGAGAATTTATGCTTGATGCTATTGTCATCAATGAGTAGGTTCAAATGTCATATCAGTCCTTGGTCATATTCACTTTTAATTTTAAGCAATTATTACTCAAAGTACCTTTATAATTGCTTCATGTCCTACAGTTCTTCTGAAAAGCAGAAGCTGCTTGGGATTGGGTACTCAAGAAAAGGCCACGAAGAGCCAATCTCCTCCAACATCCTGGTCACCTTTATGTTTCAGAGATGCATTCATTTGTTCTGCCTTGTATGCAGTCTGTTTCCCCATTTTGAGAGTGTCAACTGCTCACCAAATGGGTTTTGATAAGACGATTCAGTTGTCAAAAATCCAGCTTATGACATATCTGTATGACTCATTCTTCGGTGAGTCATTCAAATGTCCTATTCAATTTCTATATTGAAAGGTGCATTTGAAGACAAATGGCATCTTCACTATTGTTTAGTGAAGGAATAAATTGAGCCAGTTGGATGTTGCAACACTATATAACTGATCATGAAGGAAACAAGCTGTAAAGAATGTGAAGTTCATACACTTCATATGCTGCAATCTTCTGGGTGTGGCTGTGCAAATAGAAATTTAGTCCAGTAGATATTGCTGTGAGAAAAATCTTACTAGTCCTGTGGGGGAAATGGAGTCTTAAACCTTGGAAGTCCAACTTAAGTAGATAGGTGGAGAAATTAAAATGAAATGTTGGTTACTCTGTACTATATGTAGGGTCAGCTAGACAGGCAGAGCTGTGAAGCTGAGAGACCTGAATGCTTCAGTGATGCGGCAATCCAGGGTGGAGATTTAATATGCACCAGGGAACATTTTGGGATAAGACAAACCTGCAAAAATGAACCTTATGAAATGGGAATGAAAACATTGTTCTTGTTTGCCAAACTGAGTGAAAAACAGGCTGTGATTAGAGAATGACAGTCAGGAGGGGAAAAAAGGGGTAAAGAGAAAGAGAATAATTAGACAAGATATTAACAGGGGCAGAAGAAAATTTTTTATATATATGTTTTCTTAAGTTTTCGCGGGTACTTACATGTATGGTATTCAGCTTTGTTCGGGTATTTTCTCACATCATTATAGTTGTGCTCTTAAAGTTGTAGCAACGTTTCAGCAGAATCTCATCTGCCATCATCAGGCTTCCGTATTGTGTTCGTCTGGCAAACACAATACAGAAGCCTGATGATGGCAGATTAAATTGGAGGATGAACAAGTAAAGAAACAATAATAGCTTGGGCAAAAAAAATGTTGCTTATACAATTGAATTACATAAATGGCAAAAATTGTGGGATAGGAACTATAAATTAATAATGTCAACTGCATATAAAGAAAATTTGTATGTTTTAAAGATGGCATTTTGCACCAGCACAGTTGGCAAGGAAATTTAAAGACAAATCGGCTAAATGCTGGAAATATCACCAAATACCTGGGTCATATTATCATATGTGGTGGACTTGCCCGAAAGCAAAAAAAATACTGGACAAAAATACATGCGTGGTTGGAAAAAATGATAAAACAGCATATTGTTACCAGAAATATTTCTATTGGGATTCTACCTGAAAAATACAGTAAGAAAAATACATATTTAGTTATACATATAGTAACTGCTGCTAGAATCGTATTTGCACAATATTGGAAGAATGAAGAGATACCTACAGATGAGAATATGATTTGGAAAATATTAGAATGTTCAGAAATGAATAGAGATTAACACTGGCAATTAAAGAGAAAGAACAAACTGAATACTATATGATTTGGGATCTATTTTATCAATGGTTAAATAATAAAAATGGAAGTTAGAAAAAGGAAAACAAAATAAAGAAGATATGTTAAAAGAGATAAGTAAATAATATGACTAGTATGTTGAATATTACTATTTTAATATTGTAGAATTAATTTTAATGTAACAAATGATGTTGCAATTTTGATTATTATTTAACAAAGATATTTGTACCCAGACAACAAATTGTTCAACTGAAGATAGAATTATTATATTAAAATTTTAAAAAAAGAGAGAGAGAAAGAGAATTATTACAAATGGAGACCTCATATAGATAGAACACCAAGTACTCTGGTTACATGTCAATACTAAGATGGTCTGGTACACGGGTGTCAAATTCGATGGTGTCACGTGACATATCGCAACATATTGTGACATTTTTTGACTTTGCGGAGCCAGGGTGGGTGTGGCCTGCGTGTGACACATCTGGCCCACAGGCCGGCAGTTTGACACTCCTGGGCTAGTAGGTAAACATAGCTGTAAAGAAGAACAAAACGACACTCCACTGATGGGAGGGAGTCATGCAGACATCTCTTGATTATAAACTCAGTAGAAAGTACAGGGGTTGGGTATACTGTGAATATGTCAAAAGCAACATAATATTAAAGCAGCTAGGCCCTTGAATAGGGCCGAGACTTCCACAGAATCACTGCAGAGTTATAAACAAAGCTCAAATGACCTTAACCTCAACTAAAATTTAATATAGGGCAGGCTGATTAAGATGAAGAATGAAATCATTTTTAAAAAATCTGTTTGAAACTTCTCAACATTGAGAAATTAGTATAAAAGGAAAGTCAAGAGGGTCAACTCATCCCTGAATGCTAGAGATCTAGCCAAAGCCATGATAATAAAAGTGTAGCTGGAAAGCTTGTTGCAGATCAGGGAAGGTACCATCAAATCTAAGAGGTCACCAGGATCAAAGAGAGAATAATATCCAGGCTGAAGATCCGTTAAAGTATAGAAGGCTTCTTTCAGGAAAATGGAAGACTCGCTCAACCAAGATTAAAAGAAGCACGTGCCTAATGCATGAAAATAATATGGAATGGGTGCTTTCATCATTTTTTCCATACTTAATATAAGAGATATCTAAAACTAGGAATGTGCTATGATTTTTCATAAATCCCACATCAAGAATTAAATGGGACAATGTGGGATTTTTTTAAAAAAAACCTCACCTGAAGCACAGAAAACTTTAATTTGCCCTGAGACATATTTAAAACCCGCCATTAAGCTGTGTCTCTAATAGCAATAGCACTTAGATTTATCTACCACTTTATAGCACTCTCTGAGCAGTTTACAAATGTTTGCATATTGACAATGCAATACATACATTGGGAACTATAAACTTCTATCCAAAATCATTGTAACGTTGGATTCAATAAGTGATGGTTTTTTTTTTTTCTCAAATCAGAGTGATGCTGAATACTGGAAGATCATAAACGGGCTATTTTATGAATTGTACTTCAGAATTTAGATGAGTCAGGTTGGGTGATAATCCACATTAAGGCCAAGCAAGCTTTTCAGAATGAAGATTGGCTATGATACAGGATGAACAGTTTTGCAGAGCCTTATTAAAAACTAACAGTGTTTAGATCATATTTTAAAATTATCCCTTGATCTCATTGCATTTTGATTCAATGTTCCCGCTTGATAAAATTTAGACAACGTCTGTTTGGGAGGAGAGACCATAGGACTCAATGGATCAAAAAGTTTAAGAACTTATAGTCCCTTGACTTCATCTTTCCCTGAGGACTTTTTAAGCCTTAAAAAAATCCCTCATTTCCAGGGACAGCATTTATTTTAAGCCCTTTATCTAGCATTACATCAAATTACATGCTGAATTGCCTACTGAAATGAAGACTATTTGTTTCAGAAGAGCATCTGGATTTCAGCTTTGAAAAGTAAAAAAGGAAAAAAAAAAGGAGAAAGGAGAGAAGCTTCTCATATAAAATTTATCAGGAGCATCTATAAGTCAGAGCTCGAGTCCTCTTATTGATTCAAAAAGCACCCTATAGGAATAGGGGAAGGGGAAATTTTTGGAAAAAAAAACCCATTATTTTTAGAACCAAATAATACTTCTCTTGTTCCTATAGTTTCTCCAACTCTCCTGTTCATTTTAATATTTCCTCTAAAAAATTTTTATCCCTTTGAATTCTCTTACAACAACCCTGTGAGGTAGGTGAGGCTGATAGAAACTGACTGGTCCAAAGTCACATGATGCACTTTTAAAATTTAATGGTTAATTTCTCTCTCTCTCCCCCGCCCCCCACCAGTTTCAATCCAAGGTTCTAATCTCTGCATTACCAAGTTCTTCCTTATGCCTTCAAACCCTGTTACAAGAACACCATTTAGAGAAAGCAAGAAGACACCACACATAATTCTTCCTTGTAATTATTCCTCAGAGATTCCTGTAAGGGAGTGACATATAATCAATGAAATGTCCCTATGTACTAATTATATCCATGCCATAAAACTAAATCCCACTGCTTAAGATTGACATATATTGCTGACATTAAAATGCTCTTAGAGCCCCTTTTCAATTTTTTAAAAACTAAAGGAATATTAACAAATCACATCAAGATAGAGAGTTTAATGAGTGGGAAGAGAAATGTTCATAGTCCGGAAATACTGCATTGCTCTTTCTGCTTCTACACGAGGATTTCAAGCTCTGTCTAGTTAAGGGAATTGGCAGAAAAGTCAACATACACATTCTCTGACTACTTAGACATATTGTACTCTTAATAACTTACATTATAGCCTGGAGCAGCATTACTCAAGTATCAACAGGCCAGAAAATATTTCACCTATAAAATCTGTTGCTTAATGAACTAGAGAACTAAAAAAAACTTGCAAAGCCCTATTGTAATGGAGCATGAACTTGCACACTCATGCCTAGGTGAGTGGCCCCCTCTAGCTCCTTCAAGCAGAGGTCCCTAAGTCCTATAGAACAGGGGTCCCCAACCACCGGTCCGCAGACCGGTACCGGTCCGTGGAACAAGTCCTACCGGGCCGCTGGCTTGCTGGGCGGCGCCATCTTGTTTTGATGAAAAAGTGCTTCCGGTGAGCTTTTCCGGGTAGAAAGCTCACCGGAAGCACTTTTTCATCAAAACAAGATGGCGGCGCCCAGCTGATGTCGGGCCGCGGCATAAAAAAGGTTGGGGATACCGGGCCGCGGCGTAAAAAAGGTTGGGAATCACTGCTATAGAAAGTTAGCACCCACTCCTCTCCTAGAAGAATGAAATATTTTGAGAAATATTTAAAAGGCAGAATATTATATTTCCCTAAACGAGAAATGGAGAAACATGGTTTTTTAGAGGAAGGAAGCTCACTCTTAATAGCCCCCACCTTTCTTAATAGCCCTCAGCAGATGTCAGCACTTAAGAGATAAAGAGATAGCTAGCTCTATTCATAAGCAAATACCCTCACCCAAGATCCAACAAAGATAGGATTAGCCCTCAGCCACAATAGGAATTACCCAAAGCCCCTTCATTGCATCATCTCAGTTGCACCACCCCCAGCAAACTTCAACCAAACTTAGCTCAGGCAAACTCCTAGGATCTGTACATGGCCCCATGGGAGACTGACAACAGCCAATAGAATACATGTTCTTGAACAGGAAGTTCAAGTGCAAAGCCCAAGAGAAGGTATAAATACCCCCCAGTCTCAACGCCATGTGTTCAGATGCCCAGAGCCACCCACGTGCTTCTGCTTCATCATTAAACCATCTTTCCAATCAGCCTCCATGTTTCCAGCGTCTTTCTCCCAGTGCGGAATTGAACCAGATGGATATTTCTTCCAATAGTCCTTTCCTCCATTTCCTTTTGTTAGTATCACCCACCGTCTGATAAGCTGCTACCATATCTTGTATTTATGGACAATTTTCCCTTTTGTCTTACTCTGGAAGGGAAAAAAATGAGACTGCTTTTTTGCTTGTTCATTATAGCATCAGTGTTGCAAAGTGTCCTGGGTCTATTTCCCTGATAGAATGAATAGACTAATATAATGAGAAGGTATAATTGCTTATTATGTATATTAAGGAATCAGGTTAGCATTAAATGGAAAAGGGGAAATAAGATCAGGAAGTCAAGATTCCTGCCAGTAGCAAGAGTCTTAGACACAGACAGACAGACAGAGAGACAGACAGACAGAGGAAGACTCACAAAGAACAACTCAAATCAATTCCTAATGTAAAGTAGCAAAAGTATATTAGAGTAACTATCTAGCTCCATATTTTCTCTGATAACGAATTTCTTCCGATTCACTAATCCTGATGTTAGGACTGGGGCAGAGGTTCCTCATTTGGTACAAATCAATCAGGAAAAAAAATCTGTTTTCCTACACTAGAAACTAGAGAACAAAAAACAAAACCAGCCCCTTCTCCTTTTAAAAACTCACTTGAAAAAAAGGGGGGAAGCCCATTCTGGTCCTGCCTTAGATTTTGAGTTTCTGGAACTTTGCTGCTCTCTGTTATCTTGATTTATGAATTTCATATATATCAGTCATTTCATTTATGATCTGCCGAGGTTGTTTTCTTCCTTCACTACCCATGCTGGAAGTTTGATGAATTTTAAATGTCACTCTATTTTGGTTTATTGTTATGACTATGGTTCCCCCCAATATATTGTTGGGAAGCAGCCTACCAGTATAATTCTGTCTCAGTGCAATGCTTCCATGTTGATTCCAGAAAACGGTATAGGCAAACCTCCCTTGCATTTTCTCCATTATCTAGGGCTAACAGCCTAGAGGGAGGGAGGGAGGAAGCATCCATCCATATGATTCTTATTTTGGAATTACACTGCAACTATGCTTGCTTAACCCACTTTCATTAAACCTTGGCATTGTAATAAGGCAGAAACCACATTCTTCCTGATAATGTATGTCTGAGCCCATAACTGTTCTATTAAATAAAAGAATATGTATAATCAGTGGTGGGATTCAAATAATTTAACAACTGGTTCTCTGCCCCAAATGATTTCTTTCAACAACCAGTTCACTAAACTGCTCAGAAAGTTAACAGCCGGTGTGAACTGGCTGGATCCCACCACTGTGTATAATCTATTTAATGGACATTTCATTCAGGTTTTAATGAATAATGGAAAACCATTGATCATTAAAGCCCAAACTAGTAATTTGTAGAGAAGGCATTGCAGTTTAATTGAAAGGGAAACGTGCAAATGCATCTTCTTTTTTTTTTTTTAAAGTAGAAAAACATTCTTGCATTACCAAAAATTTGGTCAGGGTATGCACCTCCTAATCAATAATGCAACTTGATGATTGAGAGTATGAGGGTAATGAAAGGAACAGAACAAACTCACCCTCTGCCTAATGTTCCCATAGCAACCAAGGACTTCAGTCAGTAGGCTTTGATCTTGAATATGAGAAGACTGTCTGATTACGGCACACATTTTTTTGCTCAAAAAAAAAAGATATGGAATACATTCTTGTGGAAACACTTCAGAGTATGTGTACATATGATTTCCAATGCTGAAAACTCTCGTGCTTGATCAGATAGAAAAACCTCAAATCCTGGAGCTAATATCTAACACTGTCTTGAAGTCCCAAAACTAATGCAACTTCAAAGATGCTGTTCTTATGTGAGACACTTGTTGCTGGCACCACAACTTGGTAGGATGGTTCTTACAAAGCATTTGACTTAATTAGTATTATTGTGCCAAATAAAAATGATTCTTCAGAGGATAGGATTGTGGGATTATTGCTTCTTGGACCTTACTGAAGCTGTAATAATTCAATTGTTTAAGCTTTTTGGTTGCTGTTTTTAGGAGGCTGACCATAGGTTTAAGGCTTCACCATATTATTGGGGGACTGGAGCGGTATCCAGAAATGAAATCTCATCCATTTCTGATAATAGGGAATAGGCGTATAAATTGGCCTGTTGAGGCCCAAAGCAGTTCAATATATCTTGCAATTTCTATCAATTCCCTGTGAATGTATTTTCATAGTATTCATGTCAGATTTGTGGTGTAAGTAATAGCGCCAGCAATAGCATTTAGACTTATATACCATTTCACAGTGCTTTACAGCCAGGGGTGGGATTCAACATTTTTAACAACTGGTTCTGTGGGCATGGCTTAGGTGGTGGGCGTGGCTTGGTGGTCATGTTATTGGCTGAGTGTGGCCAACTCAATATCACTCACATTGAGGCACGCATCTCCTCGCCTGGCCTCTCATGACTGTAGGGATGCTGCAACAATTGTAAGTGTGAAAAAGGGTCATAAGTCACTTTGTTCAGTGCCATTGTAACTTTGAATGGTCACTCCACACAAGCAAAGTACCAGCAAAGGAGGGGAAAAAAACTCCAGAGATGTTCCTGAGACAGGAAGTCTAGTCCTGCCAAGAATGTAATAAGGGTTAACAGAGAGGCAGTTTCTGTAAGCAACACCAGAATGTTTCCTTCCTGCCTCATCTCATATATTAGGTTCACCTTTTAAGTTGCATTACCGAAATAAATGAACTTTTGCACAATATTCTAATTTTTGAGTTTCACCTGTACAGATGTAAATACATCAAGTCAATCAATTATTGATACCAGGTCACCTTCTCTCTGGGGTCATTGAAGTCCTTAGCATTAGGGGCTGTTACCCAGCTGGAAACAGCTACCAATGACTCAATGCAATTTGTTGTAAGTATGACTCAGAGATGCAGAGATCAATTCATTTTGGATCCTATGAGTGTGGCAAACATCCATTAATAAGAGCTTTACAGCCATGGACTGTCTGAGCATCCTCCCCATTCCCCACCCCCCCTGAATCTGTGGAACAAAAGATGCTGCTAAAGAATGACTAGAAAGCTGTCAACTTTCCAGACACAAGTCAGTCACCAGATTAGATGCCGTATTTATTTAATTTCATTAATTTCAATGGGACACTGATTTCTTCTTCAGTTGAAAGAATTTAGATGGCTAAAAGTCCTTAATTTTGCAAGTGTATACCTTCCTCAATTCTAAGAGACACAACAAATATGAAAAACCTTTTTCGTATTTTGATCGAATGATCACACAATTCTAGAAAGAGGACTAAGTTCCAACTGTTAACCTAATGCCATTGAAATCTTACTGAGGAAAGTCAATAACAATAATCCATTTGTCCTACTACTTTAAAGGTTGATTTGAAGTCACCCAGCTTTGAATCTTCTTGAACTTTCAGTTAACCTAGATGGAAGAAGGAAAAAAAAATCAAGAATTAAAGACAAGACCTGACTTTGCTGTCTGTGAAACCAGTGATCGGGTTTCTTTTGACATTCAGGAACAAAAGATTGTGCCTGAAGGGGAGAAAATGAACCCAAAAGCTTATCTCAGGCCATGTCATTCCTTTGTCATTTTTATTTCACAGCATTATTTTGCTCCCTCATTCCCAGCAATTATTTTACAAAAGAATAAAAGGAAAGCAAGGGTAACTAATTTGTTCAATAAGAGGCAATCTGGTCCTGCCTTAAAACCCAGTCTTTCATTGAAAATTTCATATATATCAGTAGTTCATTTATGATCTGCCGAGGTTGTTTCTCCTTCACTATAAATACAGAAATGTCACTCTATTTTGGTTTATTGTTATGACTATGGTTCCCCCAATATATTGTTGGGAAGCAGCCTACCAGTATAATTCTGTCTCAGTGCAATGCTTCCATGTTGATTCCAGAAAACGGTATAGGCAAACCTCCCTTGCATTTTCTCCATTATCTAGGGCTAACAGCCTAGAGGGAGGGAGGGAGGGAAGCATCCATCCATATGATTCTTATTTTGGAATTACACTGCAACTATGCTTGCTTAACCCACTTTCATTAAACCTTGGCATTGTAATAAGGCAGAAACCACATTCTTCCTGATAATGTATGTCTGAGCCCATAACTGTTCTATTAAATAAAAGAATATGTATAATCAGTGGTGGGATTCAAATAATTTAACAACTGGTTCTCTGCCCCAAATGATTTCTTTCAACAACCAGTTCACTAAACTGCTCAGAAAGTTAACAGCCGGTGTGAACTGGCTGGATCCCACCACTGTGTATAATCTATTTAATGGACATTTCATTCAGGTTTTAATGAATAATGGAAAACCATTGATCATTAAAGCCCAAACTAGTAATTTGTAGAGAAGGCATTGCAGTTTAATTGAAAGGGAAACGTGCAAATGCATCTTCTTTTTTTCTTTTTTTAAAGTAGAAAAACATTCTTGCATTACCAAAAATTTGGTCAGGGTATGCACCTCCTAATCAATAATGCAACTTGATGATTGAGAGTATGAGGGTAATGAAAGGAACAGAACAAACTCACCCTCTGCCTAATGTTCCCATAGCAACCAAGGACTTCAGTCAGTAGGCTTTGATCTTGAATATGAGAAGACTGTCTGATTACGGCACACATTTTTTTGCTCAAAAAAAAAATATGGAATACATTCTTGTGGAAACACTTCAGAGTATGTGTACATATGATTTCCAATGCTGAAAACTCTCGTGCTTGATCAGATAGAAAAACCTCAAATCCTGGAGCTAATATCTAACACTGTCTTGAAGTCCCAAAACTAATGCAACTTCAAAGATGCTGTTCTTATGTGAGACACTTGTTGCTGGCACCACAACTTGGTAGGATGGTTCTTACAAAGCATTTGACTTAATTAGTATTATTGTGCCAAATAAAAATGATTCTTCAGAGGATAGGATTGTGGGATTATTGCTTCTTGGACCTTACTGAAGCTGTAATAATTCAATTGTTTAAGCTTTTTGGTTGCTGTTTTTAGGAGGCTGACCATAGGTTTAAGGCTTCACCATATTATTGGGGGGACTGGAGCGGTATCCAGAAATGAAATCTCATCCATTTCTGATAATAGGGAATAGGCGTATAAATTGGCCTGTTGAGGCCCAAAGCAGTTCAATATATCTTGCAATTTCTATCAATTCCCTGTGAATGTATTTTCATAGTATTCATGTCAGATTTGTGGTGTAAGTAATAGCGCCAGCAATAGCATTTAGACTTATATACCATTTCACAGTGCTTTACAGCCAGGGGTGGGATTCAACATTTTTAACAACTGGTTCTGTGGGCATGGCTTAGGTGGTGGGCGTGGCTTGGTGGTCATGTTATTGGCTGAGTGTGGCCAACTCAATATCACTCACATTGAGGCACGCATCTCCTCGCCTGGCCTCTCATGACTGTAGGGATGCTGCAACAATCGTAAGTGTGAAAAAGGGTCATAAGTCACTTTGTTCAGTGCCATTGTAACTTTGAATGGTCACTCCACACAAGCAAAGTACCAGCAAAGGAGGGGAAAAAAACTCCAGAGATGTTCCTGAGACAGGAAGTCTAGTCCTGCCAAGAATGTAATAAGGGTTAACAGAGAGGCAGTTTCTGTAAGCAACACCAGAATGTTTCCTTCCTGCCTCATCTCATATATTAGGTTCACCTTTTAAGTTGCATTACCGAAATAAATGAACTTTTGCACAATATTCTAATTTTTTTGAGTTTCACCTGTACAGATGTAAATACATCAAGTCAATCAATTATTGATACCAGGTCACCTTCTCTCTGGGGTCATTGAAGTCCTTAGCATTAGGGGCTGTTACCCAGCTGGAAACAGCTACCAATGACTCAATGCAATTTGTTGTAAGTATGACTCAGAGATGCAAAGATCAATTCATTTTGGATCCTATGAGTGTGGCAAACATCCATTAATAAGAGCTTTACAGCCATGGACTGTCTGAGCATCCTCCCCATTCCCCACCCCCTGAATCTGTGGAACAAAAGATGCTGCTAAAGAATGACTAGAAAGCTGTCAACTTTCCAGACACAAGTCAGTCACCAGATTAGATGCCGTATTTATTTAATTTCATTAATTTCAATGGGACACTGATTTCTTCTTCAGTTGAAAGAATTTAGATGGCTAAAAGTCCTTAATTTTGCAAGTGTATACCTTCCTCAATTCTAAGAGACACAACAAATATGAAAAACCTTTTTCGTATTTTGATCGAATGATCACACAATTCTAGAAAGAGGACTAAGTTCCAACTGTTAACCTAATGCCATTGAAATCTTACTGAGGAAAGTCAATAACAATAATCCATTTGTCCTACTACTTTAAAGGTTGATTTGAAGTCACCCAGCTTTGAATCTTCTTGAACTTTCAGTTAACCTAGATGGAAGAAGGAAAAAAAAATCAAGAATTAAAGACAAGACCTGACTTTGCTGTCTGTGAAACCAGTGATCGGGTTTCTTTTGACATTCAGGAACAAAAGATTGTGCCTGAAGGGGAGAAAATGAACCCAAAAGCTTATCTCAGGCCATGTCATTCCTTTGTCATTTTTATTTCACAGCGTTATTTTGCTCCCTCATTCCCAGCAATTATTTTACAAAAGAATAAAAGGAAAGCAAGGGTAACTAATTTGTTCAATAAGAGGCAATAGAATAAAACCCAGTCTTTCATTGAAAAGGGGTAGTTCAAGAGGTATTCTCCTATAAATACAGAAAGAAATTATGCCCATGCAGTTGGAGGTTTTTTTTTAATTCTCAAGAATTTTTACATTTTTATTTATTATATTTATATCTAGCCTTTTCTCTGAGAGTTTAAAGCGCAAAAGAATCATCCTCATTTTATTCTTATAAGAGCAACTACGTGTGGTAAGTTGTTTGGGAAGAATCAATGGCCAAAGTCATTCAAGGGCTCCATGATGCAATGGTGACTTAAAATTCATTTTCTTTAATCCAAGACCCTCACTTTTACCACTACTCCACAGTGGCCTGGATAAATAACCCATTCTTTGGAGATTTTAGAATGTTATTTATGCTTGTTTGTTTGAAGAAGGAAATTAGATGGAAGATGGAGTTTAATAGAAGATCAGAAGAAAAAAAAAACATCTCAGACATTAGATTGAATGCCAGTGTCAGAGCAAGCAGCGTAAAAATTTATACACTGTGCATTTTCCTGATAGGGTAACTCTATCATGGGATAGGCCCATCTCCTAGATAATGAAACTGATGACTCTACTAACTATTACTGGACTAGAAAAATCATAACTCTGATACATTTGAATATTGTTCTCATTTCATCCTTAATTTGTTTCAGTGCCTTGCTATACCCATGCTTGTTTCTTCTTGAATAGTTATCAAATAATTAGCTGAAATGAATGTGAAGCTGTTACAAACATGGAAGACCCTGGTCTGTGAAGGATTGGATCTGAGCAAACAAGGTTAACTTGTTGTCAGTTAATTGGGCAAGCTCCAGCTACCCAGATTATTGTCCCATAGAATGTCAGATGGAGCAGTGTTTTGAAGCGTATTAATTATGCTGTTGGTTTGAGCTCCGAGCTTTGGGGAGTTGGTTGCAAATGTTTCATTACAATTCGAGGAGACATCATCAGTGCACTTTGGATTATGTTTGTCTGTCAGAACCCTGGCCTGTTCTCACAGACGAGCACAATTCAATTTGCACTGACAATGTCTCCTCGAACAATGACTAAACGTTTGCAACCAAATTGCCAAGCTCGGAGCTCAAACTAACAGCCTAATTACCAGCCCAAGTTACTAATATTCAAACACAGATTAATTGTTTTCATAAGACTAGATAATTAGGGCCTCTGTCCTCTTTATTAATACCATTGGCAATTCAGTAGACAGCTCTATTACAATATTTCCAAAGGAACAGTTAAGAGGGTAGCTTGTCACCAGTCTTGACACCTTACTAACTCTAAGAGCCTTGGTTTGAATACTACACATATTGTTCGGGCATTGTCTTTGTGCTTTGCCTCATTATACATTTCATTTGCTTTCTTGTAGACCAGAATATGCCACAGTGTCAGATGCACTGAGGTGTGTCGAGGTTAAGCACACTGTAAAGTATCTCAGACACGTAAATTAACTACAGGTGCCTGGAAAGAAAATATAGCACTCCAGTTCTTGCAAGAAAAAGGCAATTCAATTTGTTAAAAAAAAAAAACACCTGAAAACCCCCTACACAATAATCTGTGACTACTGTATCTAGCTGTTTTCCCCCCAGAACATAAGAAGAAGCTCAGAGTGATATACTGGAGACATTGTCATTAACACTGTCATGCATTTCATTTTAATTATTCTAAGGCCCTATATTATGTTTGAAACATACGTAGGTAAAGATTTATGCAACTTGATCGTGTATATAGAGATAGTAATGCCAAGAAGCAACAGATCTGGATAATCTTCTATATTGGGCAACAATTTGTTCTGACATTAAGTTTGGCAGAGGATTCTTAGAGGAAGATATATTCACATGCACATACTTCTGAAAAATGCTCAGCAAAACACTCATAATTTAGGATTTATCTCAAAGTCAAATAATTGTCTAATTATCATCATTTTATTGTACTGAGCAAAGCTTTTTAGGAAAACTAAATGTGAGATCAAATAAGTCTATTTTTTTCAGCTTCTTTGACAATTTTATTGTTGTACCTTCTAATGTTGCAATAATTGTATGGAAGATTTTGTTGGTTTATTCCACAAAACTCTCAATTTCAGTCGTTAATTCCGAGCATTTTACAAGCCTTTCTGGTTGTATTTGAGCTACTCTATAACCATTTAATGTAGCTATACCCATGAATAAAACTTGCTTTTCTTCTGTTACTATAATATTCAACATATTTTGTTCTAGATGTTGGTCTGTCTGAATTAAGAAACCTGTAGAAGGTTTACATAGTTATATGGTCATACTAGTGTCTTTCAATCCATACCTTTTACACAGCAATAGCATTAGCACTATGACATATATGCCATAGGGGTTTTCAGCCCTCTCTAAGCGGTTTACAGAGTCAGCCTATTGCTTCCAGCAATCTGGCTCCTCATTTTACCCACCTTGGAAGGATGGAAGGCTGAGTCAATCTTGAGCCTGGTAAGACAAACGGCTGAACTGCTGGCAGTCGACATTCAGCAGAATTAGCCAGCAATACTGCATTCTAATCACTGTGCCATCATGGCTCCTACTTAAAAAAAAATCCCAGTGTACTTTTTTTTTGCCAAGTCTTATGATATGCCTGGCCAATTTTGGTACAGATGTTTACTAGGTGGTCAACAGTCTTGTCTTTCTCTTTGCGTAATATAAATTTGTTGTTTCCAATTTTTTTAGAAATTTTGTTTTTTTATGATTCTAGTGGTAGTATTAATCTTCCTTCTGAATAAATCCAATTTGAAGCCACTGCCAACATTGTTACTCTTCACATAACCTTCAGATTCTTTCAGATGTTGTCATGATGATGATGCCAGTATTAGCATAGTTATCAGTATTTAAAAGAGTGAGTTTGGTGCAGAGGTTAAGTCATCAATCATAGACTGGGAGCCTATGATTTCTAGTTCCACCTCAGGCACACAGCCAGGAGGGCTTAGGGCTAATCACTCACTCTCAGCATGAAAGAAGGAAGGAAGGAAGGAAGGGCAAACCACTTCTGGAAAACCTTGCCAAGAAAACTGCAGTTACTTTTTCAAGTAGTCTCTGGCATGATTGAACAGAAAGAAAAAAAAAGTTTATTATTCTTATAAATAATCTGGCCTTATCCTTACCATCAATTCTACTTATTATATTCCTCTATGTAGTAACAATCAAAATGTTGTTTTTCTTCCTCCTTTGTTATGAAAAGAAGAAGAGGGGATTACTGCAGAGGGGGTATTCAGCAGGTTCCGACCAGTTCTGGAGAACCGGTAGCGGAAATTTTGAGCAGTTCGGAGAACTGGCAAATACCACCTCTGACTGGCCTCGCCCCCACCTACCCTCTGCCTCCCGAGTCCCAGCTGGGTCTTCTTTTGTTGCCCTGCACAGGAGAACAGAGCTGGAAAGCAGGGTAGTCGGGTGGGGAGGGAATGGGATTTTACAGTAACCTTCCTCCGGGGGTGGGGTGGGAATGGAGATTTTGCAGTATCCTTCCCCTGCCATGCCCACCAAGCCACGGCCACCAAGCCACACCACGCCCACAGAACTGGTAGTAAAATTTTTGGAATCCCACTACTGGATTCCTGCTAATTATTTTTCCCTCACCCAACAAGCAGCTTTCCCTTCAAAACCAAAGTTTTCTTCAAGGAAAAGTTCCTAGATTCCTCAGTGATAACAGAAGCTACCTGATACTTTTTAATTTTAATGATGGAATAACTGTTTCGGTTTCCATTTTAAAAATTGATGAGTGCAATACCTCTCACTCCGATCTGGCATAGCTGGCATTGGTTCAGAAAGAATGGTCCCAGTGAAATGTAGAAATAGAGGACTGGTTAAAAACACTCAAACGTCACAACATAGAACACCAGTTGAAGCAAGTAAAGTCAATATTGAGGTGATGGTGGTGCATGGTTATAACTCCAAGAATGAGTCATATGTTTTTCTGAGGTCACAGAAACTTCAAACAGTTGTTGGATGACCAATTGAAAATCGAGGTCTGCCGATTCAAGTAATCCTGCCTCCATTTTAGTTGTATGCTTTAGTACAACTGCTAAATTAACATGGAGGAACAATTCAGTATTGTACAGCATGCTGGGTGGGAAATTCTGGAAGTTGAAATGCACACATTTTAAAATTGCCAAGCTTGAGAAACAATGGTGTAATGTAACAATTGCTTTGCCTCATCCCAATCAAATTGGTTTAAGAACAAGAAAGCAACAAGTCTCAGTGAGGACTGGAAGCCATTTTTAGGTTGGTGCAGTATTTATTACCTCATGCTAGACTCCAGTGTGCCATGTTTTCATAGGTCTCCATGGTGATGACCAAGGGGAGCAAGACACAGAATGAGCATTGCAATATCACGGTGGAAATTCCATCCTCTCTGTATTTCTGTGTGACACTGTCTGGCAATTACAAAAGAGTTTGTATCATGACAGCACAATGGACATGTCCTTTTGGTGTGGCTGCAGTTAACTCTGCGCACCTACGCCTGTGTTACTAGTGATATTCCTCCCCCATTATTATCTTTTGGGGCTCTTTTATTTATTTATTATTTTTATTTATTTATTTGATTTGCCAATTGTTTACAAGATAATAAGTATAAGTGTATACATAGTTGTGAATACATGAAATGGGTACATATAAGAAAAATAAAAGAAGAATAAGAGAAACAATAGGACAGGGACGGTAGGCATGTTGGTGCGCTTATGCACGCCCCCTACAGACCTCTTAGGAAAGGGGTGAGGTCAATAGTAGACAGTCTAAGGTTAAAGTTTTTGGGGTTTGGGGAAGAAACCACAGAGTCAGGTATTCCTGAGTATTCCAGACATTGACCATTCTATTGCTGAAGTCATATTTCCTGCAATCAAGTTTGGTGCGGTTAACTTTGAGTTTATATCTATTGTATGCTCTTGTGTTGTTATGGTTGAAGCTGAAGTATTCATTGACAGGTAGGACATTGCAATGTATGATTTTATATACCATGCTTAAATCAGACTGAAGACGGCGTAATTCAAGGTTTTCTAGTTCTAGAATTTCAAGTCTGGTGGCATAAGGTATTCTGCAACGAGTAGAGGAGTGGAGAACTCTTCTTGTGAAATATTTCTGGACTTTCTCAATTGTGCTAATATCAGATACGTAATGTGGGTTCCAGACTGATGAGCTGTATTCGAGTATTGGTCTAGCAAATGTTTTGTATGCTCTGGTTAGTAGTGTGATATTACCAGAGAAAAAGCTACATAGGATTAGGTTAACAACCTAATAAATAAATTAATACCTAATAAATTAGGTTTATTAAGTGACTGAGGACTTTCCTCAGTAGAGAAGTGAAGTTATGGCTTCCTATAGAAAAAGTAAGCTGCAAAGTAGGAGGCCAATGTAATAATACACATCCCAGGAAAGCAGAACTGTTCCTAAGAAACAAATTTCAAAATGTTACCGATTCGTCTGTTAGACTTATTTGCTGCCCATCTCATCTTGAGGTGCCTTGTTTGTTTAGATAAGGGAACCTTTGGAATCTCTCTCACTGTTTAGGGAACACTGAAATGCAGCACATTTAAAATCACAGTGGTCCTCTTTCTCTTTAAACCCACCCAACCCTGAGTAATGTCGGAGGAAAATGGCTTTTGTTGGTATAACACAGAGTTGGCGGTGGATTTCTTTCTCTCCCATGAACCTCCTGAAATTCCCCCAATATCCTACAACTCCCGAGATGCCCTTGCTATCCTGAACCTGATCTTCTCTCCCATCTATTATATTTATTCCTTTTATTTATCTGCTGTCTTTCTGTGGTGAGCGCAAGTCAATTAAATGCGGAGTACAAAAATCCTCAAATCCATTGTGAACATTAATTAACAATGAAACGGCCTGGCAAAAGGGATGTGTGAATTCTGGCTGCTCTTCTAAAGGAAAAGAGAAGGGAAAGGAGGGAGGGGAAGCAGGAGGCAGCTGAGAGGGAGGGCTGTCCCTTTGGCAACAGATTGATGAGCCTCTGACAGTGGGAAGTCTTCAGAAGGGCTTCTCCTGCCCATCTTAATGCTTCAGTACCTCAAGATCTGAGCAAGCTGTCCCTCAGATTATCTCGTCAAGCACAGGTCTTTCAGAAGAGGCATTGCATTAACCCTTATTTGGCATTGGTTAGCCTAGCTGCCACATTTTGCATTTCCTGCCACATCCAGACATCAGACATAATATGCTTCTATATTATCTACTGCTTTTTAAATTTAAATTCATATTTATGCATCCAGTAGTAGGCAACCTTGGGCTGCGTGTGAGCACGTAAAGACTGGCTTGTTTATGTTGTTTTCATGAATTAGTATTATTAAAAAAAAATACTTTAGGGGCTCTTCTGTTATCTGATCTTTTAAAAATTAGACAGCAGCACCTCTGGACTAATGAATTAAACCAGCCTATTGATGCAATGAATGGACAGATCAACTGGAAGATTACTTCATTATTGACTTTCTAAAAATCAATCTGGCCCCACACCATGATAATCAGATGCCTGTCTTGGCACATGTAATGAGCACAGAATTCATCATTCGGCTTGAGATAATTTTCTGTCTTGTTAGCTGATGCCAGCATATGGCTTCCTTAATTTGGTTAGTCACATTGACTGTGTGAAACCACCAAGCTATTTCCATATTTTCGGGGAGAAAAACAAAAGAATTTATAGCATTCTGACAGTATAAGCGGCATATTTATATAGATATCACAGACCCTGAAGTCCATGATATATTCTGCCTGAGGAGCCAATGGGGAGCCAAAATATACTTTATGAAAAGGAGAAAAAAAAGATTTCTAGTTGTGTTGAATTTCCTCCTTGATTACGTTTATATAGGGGAGATGTATTTTGGTTTTCAGAGGGTAGACATATTTTATTAAACCCTTCTTTTTTCTTTTTCAGTCTGCCTATATTTTCTGGGAACAATTTTAATCCCCTTTCTCTCTTGAGCTTTTCCTTAATCCAAATGAATTGGGGCTACAATACCAAGACTGCCAGGCCAGTTTGACCAATGAGCATGCAGTCTGGGAATTTGCAGAGTTCTAAAAATATTAGGAAATCACCTAGCCATTGGCTAGACTGGGAAGATAAAAAAAACATTTTTTTAAAGGCAGCGGCAAACCATTACCATGATGTTGCCAGGAAGTGCCCATGAGCTCACCAGGAGCTGACTTTAATTTAAAGGGGACTTTACTTAATCCAAATTAAGATTAAAATACTATCTTGGAAGTCAGGGTAGCTAATTAAAAGATCAATTAGTTAATGCAATGATATCACAATGGAGAATCATATTTAGATGTCTGGATCTTTCAGGAGGAAAGCTCTTGAACTGATAAAGCATTTAATTCCATTTGGAACTATTGACATAACATTGCTGGGAAAGATGACTATTTAAAACAAGGGTATCAAACTCGTGGCATCACGTGTTGTTTGATGATGTTTTTCCCCTTCGTGGAGCTGGGGTGGGTGTGGCCTGCATGTGAGGCCTCCAGCCCACAGGCCCCCAGTTTGACACCCCTGACTTACAGCAATCCTTTACAAAACCAGTCCACCTTTCTAATAAGCCAGCAATCATTGGTTAGTGATAAATGAACTATCCTGTTGTTTGTACAGAACAACTCTGGAATATATCTAAAGGCTGGAAAATCTTTATTTTACTGAATTGGTACAAGACTCTGAGAGCCTTTTCAGCTGTGGGGGCCTTGGTGTTCTCTTAGCTTGATTATTTCCTTGCAAACATTTCATTACCCAAACTAGGTAACATCATCAGTGCTAATTGTTAGCACAGATGATGTTAGATCTGAAGTAGATCGGTTCGAATGAGACGCGAGACCATTCTAGTGAGTTCAGCTCTTTATTTAGAACAAGAACAGTCTGAGAAATCCAAGCCGTGGCAGCCCTTCATATAGGCTGTCTCGCGGCTTGGCGGCCAATGGCAGCGCTTTGAATCTCCCGCGATCGGCGCGGCCGATCGCGGTAGATTCTTAGCGCTCCAATCACGGCCGGTGTTTCGACCAATCAGGTCGCTGTCCGTCCGGACCAATCAGTTGTGAGGGTTTGGAGTATGCTAATATAGTACAGATGATGTTAACTAGCATTAATGACATTACCTAGTTAGAATAATGAAATGTCTGCAAGGAAACAATCAATCTCAGAGAGCACCAAGGACTTCTTGTTTCAATCCTGAGTTATAAGTATTCCCCTTTATTGGCTTTTCAGCTGTGTGGGTAGGCAGAGTAGAATGAAGACTGTAGATATAAATGATACTGAAAGAGGAAGATATTTCTGTAAAATATAAATAAGATACTTGACTCTGTAATTGACTTCTTTTTTTGGTGTAAATGTGCATGGGTATAAAAGAGCATTTGTCTTTCATATGCATTTTGTATATATGTGTTGATTTTTGCAAAGATTTGTTGCTATAGCAAAATATTACATTACTTACAGTGCAATCCTCTATATATCATACTGAAATTTCATTCCAGGGAAGTCAGTGGAGGAGTTCAAATTTGCAGAGAGAAATATTTGAAAATAACTTCCATTTTGATTACCGTTTCTTAGGTGATGACAGATTGTTGAGTCCAAGCATTATGAATGTTTCTTTGTAGGAGAGATGGTTTCATGTGCCTTGAAGGAAGTGGTTGTCTGCTTCTCCTTAAGAGACCATCACTAGATCCAACAAGTCTTGACAAATATTATTTAGTCTCCAACCTTAAATTTTTAGGAAATATTGTTGAGAAGGAAGTTGGCTTCCAGATTCAGGAGGCCCTCTGAGAAATGGTTTATCTCAGGGGTGTCAAACTGGTGGCCCATGGGCCGAATGCATCATGTGCAGCCATGCCCACGTCACAAAGCATCATGTGACAGCAATGGGACACAGCGAGTTTGACACCCATGGTTTATCTGAATACTTTCAGTCATGGTTCAAACCTGGATTTATTACTGAGATGACATTGACAAATGATCTCTGGCAGGTTTAGGGTGGAGGAATGTATCCATCCTTGCTTCCTTGATCTTTGGAACCATCAATCATGGAATATTTCTGGCCTGATTTAGAGGATTGGAAGTGGAAGGCACTGTGTTACTGCAAAATAGCCTTTCTTCAAGGCTTCAAGCCTCCAGTTGGTGGGAGAAAGAGGTAACGCTTGAGGCGCTGCTTTGTGGGTGCTTCAGGGTTCTATTCGCTAGCCTTTCCTATTTAACATCTACACGCATGAGAGAGAAGAACAATTCATATTATATTTGTTGTGTTTTTAATATTTTTCCCTTTTTTGTTACCTTAGTGTGTGATAGTTTAAAGGATGATGAGTTCATTGAAAAAGAGAGACTGTCAGATGACCCTGATTTCTATGTCTAAACCTACATATGATTGTGTGGCACCAGTACTCTGCCTGTACTTCCTAGACGATAAAATGTGGGCAACAGTAGGTCATCTTGAAAGGTAAACTTCAGATTGGAAATTTTAGGTTCTATGCCCTCTTTCTCTATATCCTTTCCTTCATTTTATTACTAATTCATACTCTTTTATCATCCCTTTCCTCTTACACTTCAAGTTGCAATTTTGCATATGTCACAGTGGTTATCAGAAGGGGCACGTAGATATTGACTATCATTGACCTTCACAGTTTGGGTCAACTGAAGCTTTCATATAGCACTTTTTAAAAAAATAACATAGACGAAGTGTGAACTATGATGTCAGGTTTAGTCATCCCCATGCCACATATAGAATACTTTGCTAATGGTAAGAACCGCACCGGTTGGTTTTGGTTTATGATCATTCAGACATAAATCCTATTTGGCATGGAAGCTTTGTCAGGCTTAACTCTGGAAGATCACTAGGTTTTATAAAACTATGGAACTCTCTGTGATTCAACTGCAAAAATGGAAGGAACAGCTCTGATACTTGTCTTAAAAGAGGGAAGTGTCAGCATTGCCAGAAAACTCCTTCCCTTTTAAAAATCTCGTTCTACATCTGTAACTTCTTCCAAATCTGCCTTTTGCTGACAGGTCAGGAAATCTATCAAGCTCAGCTTGCAAGCTCTGCACATAAAAAAAGGTATTTTTGCCCTTTAAAAACAACAACACTAAACTCGTAAATGATTATATTTCCTGCAAAACCACTAAGGATATGATTGCAAAGGCCATGCTTTATACATTCATACATTTCTGCAACTGTACCCATGCGTGTGACTGTATTGCAGAGGTGGGCGATATTTGTAAGGCTGGGGGCTGCAATGTGGCTTCCTGAAATTCAAGAGAGCTGTAGGAGTCAATCTACAGAAGCCATCCCATGGTGGGACCTTATCTTTCAGCCCCGCTTTGCATATTTAGAAACCATGCAACCATAAAAAAAACAAAGCTTGAAATCTTGCTGACAACATTTTGTTACCAAATTTCACCAGCATAATTTGGAAATCCTAGCATCTATAAATGGGGTACAGAGTGGGGCTGCATGGGGTGTGAGGGTCATGACTGTCCAGTCCTATTATATGACAACATATAGACAGAATGCTGTTCTCATTATAGTGCTGGTTATGGACTTGCAAAATTAATGAAGCTCAAAAGGAGATCCTTTGTTCATCTCTGTCTTTCAGTCCAATCTACTTCATCGGTTTGTTCTGAGATAAAATGGATGTTGAAGAATCTCAATCAAATCATACTTCTCTGAAAAAAATGACCTATAATTCCCCAGAAAAGGTTAATTTTTTTGAACAAAACAAGTTATGATTGATGGTTCTCAACTTCCACATCTCTTTTATCACCCCTCCTATTCCAAGACATCGTTAGGGAGACAAGAGTGGCTACAACCATGTTCTCCGCCTTCCTTCACTTCCCTTTTGCTGAGGCTTCTACCTTCTGCAGAAAAGTGGCCAGTGAGGTTCTCTGAAGCTATACCAGAAAGAGCGACCAAGACACTTGCGATGAAATGGTTACAGCAGCCCTGCACAATGTGCCTGAGGCAGTTATCTCACAATGCTTGGCACCCTTCATGGAACTCCTGCCAACTGTTCTAGCTGTGTGTGTGTATGTTTTTTTAAATAAGAAAGCATCTAATGTGATTGATTCTTCCAGACATTCCTCTAAGGCAGAGGTCTCCAAAGTTGGCAACTTTAAGACTTGTGGACTTCAACTCCCAGAATTCCTCAGCCAGCTGGCTGAGGAATTCTGGGAGTTGAAGTCCACAAGTCTTAAAGTTGCCAACTTTGGGGAGCCCTGCTCTAAGGCTTGGTCTGACATTCTCAGTGAGACAGCAGAAATCATGACCAGCTTCTTCTGCCTCTTTTTAAAATCACTTGCTTTTTTTGCTAGGTTTCTCAACCTTCCCACTTCTCCCCACTAGATCCTGTCTTCCCAAACCCCCTGCCCCCATGGCAGTACTTTGGGTGAATCAAAGAAAAATATCATCCTATTTTAAGTTAAATTAATTTTTAAGTTATTTTTTAGAGCAGTGATCTCCCAATGTTTTGGCACCAGGGACTGATTTCATGGAAGACAATTTTTCTATGGATTGGGGGTGGGGGGAGGAGAAGTGCACAACCCACATATATGCAATTTTGTTGCCTGCTGCCGCTCACTTCCAGCTGTGTGGCTTGGTTCCTAACAGGCTATGGATTGGTACTGATCCATGGCCCAGGGATTGGGGACCGCTGTTTTAGAGAATGTCAATCTCTCCTTGTGTGTGTGTGTGTGTGTGTGTGTGTGTGTGTGTGTGTGTGTGTATTACTGTGAGTTCTGTTGAGGAGAGTTGAATATGTCCTACAAAATAAGTATTAAATGCTGATATTTAGTTTTAGACCCAAGCAATATAAAACTCAGCCTAGGTCAGACACCCCTGGTCTTTACATGGAGACCAGAACATTGGATGGAAGATAACTTTGAAAGGAGCATCCAAGATAAAATACCAGCTGCTTTATTGACTCCCATCAGTTCGGGTATCATGCTTGCCATTAAGGTTAGCCTTCCACAGATTAATCCGTATAAAGAAGAAATACAGAGAGAGAAAATGAGAGAGAAAGAAAGACATAAACCCATACCATGGAACCCTTTCTTCTCTCTCAGTTTTTTAATCTCAGTATAAAGTATGAATAAATCAATTTTCCATGGATGAAGGATTGTTGCGTATACTTCTGTCACCAGAATCATTTCATGTTTATTTAATGCCAAATATGTGCTTCAGAGCTATTGTTGCTTGCCAAGAGGTTGTACACACACCCATACAGGGGTTGAATGGAAAGTAATGCTTCCACCTCCATACATTCAACTTAGATAGGGACATTTTAATAAACAAAACAGGAAAAACATCTTAAGGATGTACTTGTATTTACTCCTCTGGTATACTCTCTGTCAGTGATGGACAAGTTTCTAAAAACCTTACAAAAGAACTGCACTTTTTGTCTCTTCAACCAGATCCTGACAGCCCTTTTCATTTCTTCATCTGAGTGATACAAATGCCAAATGTTCCTTCAGTTTTGGGGAAAGATGGGAGTTGCATGACAACTCTGGACTATGTAGCAAATGGGTACAACAACTGAATCTTGGGTACCTGAAGAGGTGAGAGATGTAGTATTATCAGGTTGCAGCAAAATTTCCCTTCTGCGCATCTAAACCTGTTTCATCCTTAAATGTTATTTTTTTTCTATCAGGGCAGCCTGGTCTACTCATACATGGGCTGGAGCATACTGCTTCTGCTTTCACCTTCCAGCCCCAATCCAGGAGCCTTCGCAGGCAGTCACTTTCACAACAAACTATTTTGTGTTAAGTTTTTATATGTTACCGACAAAGAAGACTCGTATAGATCTATTTCAAGCTACTTAGTTCTCATCAGCTAGCCATACCCTTCTGTGATTCATCCTTGTTTCCAAGTTTTAAGTCTTGCAGTGTAGTGCGCAGCTCCAGATTCAAGGACATGCTTATGAACAAGAGTTTTCCTGACTATCTCTGGGTTTCTATTTTATTTTTTCTTGGTGAAACTTTATAATGATGTTTCATGGACTGATGTTTCCTTTCTTGCCCACAACGATGAGCCCATGTTTTAAACTTTCCCATAATTTTTGATACAGATTGTTACAAAGATGCTTGTCTCTTGTATAATCAATAAAATCTCACCATTCCTCTTAGAGTAATGATTTGTTATCTTATAGTGTCAAGCAGTGGATTTTATCAGAAAATTTCTCAAGCGCTGCTACAGCCCAAATGCTATCATGCCATCTTTCCACTGAGAAATAATCTAGAGATTTCCATTATTCAACAATAATGAACAATCATGAATTTAGCTGTTAAACTAGACATTCAATTAAACTGATTCTTTTGCCATTTTTGTTCTGATTATCCAGTATATGTGACAAATCTACTCAATCTGTTTGGTTATTTATGAGAATTTGTTAACAGTCTTCTTCCAAAAATAAGAAATATCACATTCCCACTAGAAATGAAAAAATATTCTGTTGAATGTATAGCCTCACCAACAATTATTTAATATTTGCATTGGAAAATACAAGATTCCTATTGGATTTTATGCCACCGATATAAGAGATTTGTATACAATTCCTCTATACTGTAAATGGTTTATATATGATTCCTCTATACCATATGTCCTGATAAGAATCCTATATGCTGCTGTAGAGACTACAGGGTATTTTCCTTTCATTGTTTCTGTTAGGAATGTAAGTCACCTAACAGCTATTTGGGATGGAAATATATAAACCAGGATAGACATTTTAAAACTGTATCTTTAAGAAAATGCAAAAAAATTGTAATTGGGTGTGGTTTCTCAAACGGCCATAAGATGGAGCCAGAAACCTGGATTGTTTAGTCTTAGTCTCAGACAAAGTCTCAGT